>NC_073739.1:48872615-49056863 GCF_023634155.1 Falco peregrinus | reverse complement strand
GTGGTGTGCTTGCACCTAAATTCCTTGGGACAGGGGAGGATTGTGCCTAGTGCTTGGTGCTGCACAAGACTGCCTGTCACAGGGTGATGTTGGCAGGCTGTGCCAGAAAAGTGCTGAGGCTGCGAACTGTCATCACAAGGTGTCAGTGAACTGAAGGGCAGATACCACTTTGGCAGAGTAGTGAGTCCCTGTAATCAGAGACACCAGTCTGATTCCAGTTCGCTGTACAGCCTGGAGCTTGTTCTCTCCACAATAATTTAAGGAGTACAAAAGCTCTTCATCCTGATTGTAAAACAGGATTTTGGACCCACTTGAAAACACTGACTCTGATCCAAAACTTCTTTCAGCTGAGCGGTGACAATCAACACAAGTCCCAGATTGAGCCCCACATTAATATCCATGTGAAGGGCAACTTTGTTTCTTTCGGATTCTCAGAACTTCTTGTGTTTGAACTGCAGACATGCCCTTTGAAAAACAGAGATTTATTTATAATTGGCTAGATTTGCAAGCTTGCTTTATTACATTATTTCCTGCCCAGAGTTTCTTAATACTGAATAGAAATTATTATGAAAACTTCTTACTTCAGGGCATTTCCAGGCTAGCAGGGCTAAAGCAGAACCTGTCATTGCTGGTCCAGTTTTATTTCTGGAAAAATCTGCTAAACTGAGCCAAAGTTCAAGTCTACAAGGGGAACACATACACACATAACATTCATGCACACACTCAGCGAGTTAGTTCCAACTCCTGTTGTGGGACATTCAGCCTGATGCCTTTAAATGATACATGAGAAGTTATTCTGCTAATTTGATGACCATCTTTTTTCTTGCAGTGTCCTGTAAAAATTATTTTGCAAACGTATCTCAGAGTCAGGAATATCCCTGTTTTTCAGTTTTGCCAACTCACTTGCTGTCAGCAGTAAAAGGGGGGGGGGGGGGGGGGGGGGGGGGGAAATCAAACTCAGCATGAAGTATGGGACGTCAGCCTAAATTGTAATATGGAATCTTTACTTCTGAGCAGAACCATGGTATCTTATGCCAGAAAACAGTACAGGCTCGGCCAACTAGGGATTAGCTGTTATTATTCTGGCTTTTTGTTGCTAACTTTTTTATGCTAAACGCATAAAGAGAATACAAAAATCAGCTCACTTCAGAGGTGGTAAAGAACTGGGCAGGGAGTTGGTACTGGCCTGTGATAGCTCTGCATGATTTGCCTTTGCTTCAGTAAGGGCATTTAACCACAATAGCAATGAGTTTCATAGGAACACCTTTAGAAATACGCAACAGCTTCATCCAAAACCTATTGAACTTGTAAGTGCATTTTCTTGATTTTAACGGGGTTTGGATTAGATTGTCAGGCAACTTAATGGAGCTGCCTTTGACGTTTGGTGTGGTAACAATCTGCAGTTCAAGCCTCTGACCGCACTTCAGCAATTTGAAACTAGAAAGATTTCAGGGTGGAAAGTCTGTGCCTCATTACACTCTTTAAGGGGAGAAAGCTTAACTTGTAATAGAAATGAGTATGAGAACTGCTTACTTCAGAACATTTCCAGGCACAACTTGATGCAGTAATCCATTTTCATTCCTGGTGGGGGCTTCCTTCCCAGCTCTTTATGGACTCAAAAAGACTTCATCTCCCTAAACCCCCCAGGATAGATTAAGATCAGGGCTAGAATGCATTGGAAAAGGAAGTTTCCATCCCACAGAAACTTCAGAATTTTGACATTGTTTGTAGTTTCAAACCAGGATGAGGAGTTGACATTTCAAAGCTTTTCAGAGAGCGAAATATTCACCAGACCTCTGATTCAAAAATGTCGGTATTTTGTTTTGAACTTTGTCCACCAAACCATTATTCTGAGCTGTAGATTAAGAGGTACAATGTCCCTATTCACTGCTGTGCCTACCAAGATGACCAAGCAGTGTCTACCAAGGTGCTTATTTTCATGGTGAATCCTCAAACAACCCTAGTCAGATGAGTGTGCCCATAGGTCAGTGTCTTGACAGAATTTCATAGCTCTGCAGCCCAAGTCAATCTGCTTGTCCTGATAGCTGGGTCTCTCCTAGTGTATTGCATCTTTGGCATCCTTGAGAAGAGTTATTCCAAAACCTCTCTGTTTTGTTCATGTTATGGGTGGATGCTGAAGGAAGCAATTCTGCCTTCCTGTTCCTTGCTAACTCTGTACAGATTTCTGGAGGAATGGTCTTATTTTCACCCATACCTTCATCTTTAACAGTCAGCTCTCTGCAGCCTTGATGGAGAGTGAAAATAATTACATATTCTCACCTTGGCTCAGCCAAACCTATGTTTCTTCTGCTTATAGAGGCAAAAGTTATTATTGTCATGAAGTATGTATTTTTTCAGGAGCACCTTTAGTATTTCCTTGTCTGAAGTTTGCTTTCGTAACAGTCCAGCCTATATAATGTTTTTGTGTAAGAGCTACTAAAAACTAATATAAGAGATATGGAGTAGTCTTTTTCATTTTAAGGCTTCAGTGACTCCACTGCAAACACTACCAACCTTTTTACTAAATGTAATTACCTCCAAAACATGGAAGAAGGATTTCCTTAGGTAGAAATGGGAGGAAAAAAAGAAGAGAAAGACAGTGAACTTGGGAACATTCACTCATAAGGGTTTTTAATGAAAATTTCATACTTATTCCCAGAGCCCAGAGCTCTGGATATCTATTAAGACTGATAATCTAACAGAGTAAAGCAAAAAGCTCTGCAGAAACCTGGGGAAAAATAGGAAATTTATTTAATTTATTCAAAATTTCTAAGAGCATAAAACTATCTGAAAAACTACCAAGTACAGGAAGATTAAAATACATTTTGTAAATACCAGGTAAGTTTTGGTGTTCACAAGAGGTCTCCATTTTGCCATACTTCCATTCAAAATACAGTATTCCACCAAAGTAATTATTTTTGTGCTATACAGTGACAATGGCTGTCCCACTCAAAAGAGCAGCGAACCTTAATATAACTTCCTTTCACACCTGAGGTTTTCCTGGTGGTTTCCTCTACAAGTTGCATCCCAGCTCCAAATTGCTCAGTTTAGAAATTAACTTTAATCAGAGTACAGGCCATGGCAACATGTGAGCTGATGATTCATAAAATTAAAAAGGCTTTGAAGCAGTAAAAGATAATATTGAAATTGGTTGCCTCATACCTGGATTTAAGATCCAGCCCTTTTTACATCCAGGCAGTTCACATATTCTTCTTGAAATATGTGAAGGCATACAGGTTTGGATATCACTTTAGACTGAACCATTGAGTGAATATAAAATATATGATATGAGCAGATATGAAAGGGAATTCTGACCTTTTCTTTGATATCTGGGTTCCTCAGCAGGACCATGCTCACTGTGGGTACTAGTAAGCTGTAATTCACTTGATGGAAATGTGTCTGATTTGTAGGCATTATGTCATACAGTGTTCAGATCATGAAAGTGATTTTTTTTTATCTTGTCTATATAGAGACATCCATGAAAGCAAAAGTAAACCAGTCTGTGTATATCAAAGGTGGTTCAGCTTCTGTAAGGGTGTTTTTATTCAGAAAAAAACAGACCTAAATCTTACATTGTGGCACTCATAGAATTTAGATATCTATACTTGGATGTTCTGTATGGAGTAGCCACAGACAAGATAATCTTAACTTTGCTTCAGCTATCTAACCATTATTTGTCAGGGTGTTTCTAATGTGATAAAATGTCCCTTGCAATCTTGGTATGACAAGGTTTTCAGGGAAGAGTATAATTTATGCATGCCTGTTACTCCATTAGCCCTCATTAATACCCCTGGAGATGTCATAATATACTGTAGAAGAATAGGAGATTGATCGAGTTCTGACCCAGCAGAAATGAGTAAAGTCAAAGACATTTGATGATAGCTTTCATCAAGTCTGAATCTAAACCTATAATGATTGAAATTAAATTAATTATACCATCAATATCACAGATAACCAAGGAAACTGCTATTCTGCCACTAGTAAAATAATGTCAAAAAGGGGAATTGAATTACTAAAAGTAAATACTGTTTATTAATCTAAGCCTGCATTTTCACAGGCAAGCGAAAAGGAAGTGTCAAACCCAGAATTACATCTCACCCTAACAGAGTTCTTCAATTCTGCACAAGTAGATTTGCACAGATAAAGAATATTATTCTGAATGTATGAGGGCAAGTTACACAGGCACTTTTATGAGCCTGTATGCTAAGTGCACTATTTGCCTTTACCAGTTTCTAGGACCCAGCTCTCTGAATTAACTGCAAGTCAAAGATGGAGGAAAGTTTAAAGCTGAAATAAACATTTTATTTATAATTACCTGTGTTTATATATACTCTCTGTTTGGCTAAGAGTCATAGCACGAACTCTTTAGAAGTAGAATTTATACACAAATATTTTTCATTGCTTCCTTTGCATGCCAGAATGCTAGAAGGCCTTTCATTTTCTAGTATGTGTAAAGATAATTATACCACTGTATGGACTTGCTTAATTTCTTGGATTCCAATTATTTATGTGCTAAATTCATAACTTGAATGCAGAATTCAAAGTTCAAACAAAAGGCCTACATTAGTACTGTGCTAAATAAATTTATATTCCATTTAATTAATTCTAAATATATTTAATTACAAATTTCTGTTTGATTCTCCAGAGAACTGTAGCTTTTTTGCAAAGTGAGAACTTTTTTCTGGTTTATCTATTCAAGTTCTAAAATCTTGAGCACATAAGCATAAAGCCAGTTTCAGAGCAGGTAATTGCATTTCTGACTCTCAGTTCTTTTGTTTTAACCATTCCCTCCTTCTTTATCAGATCTTTAACAATGTCTGAACACAGGCATTGATAGTGTGGAATGAGATTATTGTCAAACATAAGTAAAACCACATGTTTTTCCCAACTGCATAGCAGGTAAAATTTCACTGACATCTCAGCCATGTTGCTATTTATCTCTGCTGCTCTTTACTTTCATCTATCTGTCTGTTTCCTATCTGTCTTCTTACCTATTTCAGTTATTTTTCTTTGTTAAACTCTAAGAAGTGAAATCCCTGATAGGACTCTGACCAAGAAATGTTCACAATCCCCTAAAAAAACAATCTCCGACAATACTCTTTCCTTTCTCTGGACTGCAAAAGCCATTGAGTACTAACCCGCTCACTATCTCACATCTGAATTCAGTTCAAACTCCCAGCCAGATTTGCTCAGCCTCTTTCATTGCTAAGGTACTTTATGGCCCTCCAGAGATGCTGAGAGAGAACTTTGGCAGTAATTAGTTGCAGAGATGGATCGAGCAGTCAGTAGGTGCTTATGTTGAACTGCACATCTTTCTTTCTCGCCAGATCGTTGGCTGTGACCGCCAGCTGGGAAGCACTGTCAAGGAAGATAACTGTGGGGTCTGCAATGGCGATGGGTCCACCTGCCGGTTGGTTCGAGGCCAGTATAAATCCCAGCTCTCAGCAAATAAATGTAAGCTGTCCCTTCTGTTAAAGCGCCATCTTCCCTTCTTAGTGAAACACACATTTCTTGCAAGCTAGATTGCACCCTACTCTTTCTCGGGCAGCTGGGTGATCATGGTCAGTCTCGTTGTCCCTACAGTTTCTTCCCTCTTGGATTGAATCAGGCTTGCTCTGAGTACCGCTCTAGCTGCGGGTTTGGACAGAGGACTGTGAAAAGGTGTCACCAGTACATTCCCCATCTCAGACAGGTAATTACTTGGGAGGAGTGGGAGAACAGAAAGAGCTGGCTCTACCCACACTGCTCTGGCCGTATTAGCTGGCTAGGCACCGGACTCAGTCCATGCCGCTCTGAACAAAGCGGGTTATGCTGCTCTGTGACAGAGGGGAACCCTGGGGAGATGGTGGTGCCAGCCTGGCACAGCGCTCCCTCCCAGACCTACCAATGCTCCCTCCCAGACCTACATTCATAGCATGTCGGCCAACTGCTGAGCATGGTGACTCAGTCCTAGGGTGGGCTGAGGTGCCTGTCATCAGGAGGTGCCTGCATGGATGGGTATGAACAGACATGGGCCTTCCTGCACACTGAGTCAGCTTTAACTCAGAGTAGTAAAGCAGCTTCAGAGTGCCCCAGTGGCAGGGTTAGCTTACCCTGAAGCCCAGGCAGGGTTACAGATGGAGCCATATAGATGGTGCTATAAAAGTTTTGGGACAGGAGATAGGGCATGTCTGGTCAGTTTGAAGGAAGGGTAAAAAGGAAGGTGCATTTTCATGCCTGTGTAGGCACACATAAGGAATCATGTGTGCTGGCCTGCTAACCTGCCCCAGCCCTACTCAGTGGCACTAGAGTTTAATCAGAGCAGGTCTACCATTCTGGAGTACTTTTTCTAGTGCTCAATAGCACATGACCTAAAAGAATCAAAAAGCAGTGCAACACCTGCTGAAGACCGTGTGTGTACACTTGTGGATTCCAGTATAGGTAACATCCAGATTCTGTGCAGAACAGAGAGAGATGCTTTGTACAAAAACTCTCACTGTCAGAGAATAACTGCTTGGGTACAGAGCACAGCACACAGAGCAGCAGTTAGCACAGTGCACATCTGGGTCTGGGTTTGCTAACTGAGAGGGAGACAGTAGGAGAATAAAAAAGGGAAGGAAGGAAAGAAAGAAGGAAGGAAGGAAGGAAGAGGAAGGAAGGGAGAAAGAAAGAAAATTAATGAAAGAAAGAAAAAGAAAGAAAGGAAGAAATAACTATTTTGTATGAAGGAAGGAAAGGAATAATCCTTATAAAGGTTCCATTGCTGAGGCAGAACTACACATTAGAGGGCAAAGGAAATAATTCACAAAGATTAAGGAATGGAATTTCACCTCATTGTGCAATGTGCATGAACAGATTCAGGAATCTCCAGGCTGCTTGAGACATGATAGTATTTTTTTATATTTTTTTTGGCAAATGTCTTTTCCTGTAGGAATAATTCATTGTTTTTCAGTTGCTTTGTGGTAAAAAAGGTGCTCCTCTATTTTCTACTGGGATAAAGGCACTAATATATTATGCACAGTTTATAAACTAAAATGTTTATAAAATAGCATCCCTACTCACAATGATTTGCTATTAAGTATAAAGAATGCTATAGAGGTAGAAGAACAGATGGCAGAGAGCACAGTCTTAGAGTGAGACAAATGTGAAAAATATGTCATAGAATGGATTGTTCAGGTGCATTTGCATGCAAGTAATTGTTATACAGAACTGAATGATTTTGCATGCACTCCATAAACCACGTAGCATTATTCTCTCCCCTGCTGTAGACATACATGTTGTTATGCAACACAGTATGAGTTTTGAATATATCAAAACTAAGTGCTCCTTTAAATCAGCTTTTCACAATTGCAAAGGCACACTTATGGATCTCCTTCACATATGTGAATTAATATGATGAATTCTTTTTGAGGTTTGCTTCCAAATGGTTTATGTACATGCTGCAAAAATTCAAGATTTCAAATGTTGGAAAGCTTTTAAAAATCTGCTGTTTGGTTTTTGCATTTATCCTCCTCGCACTGTTTGAATACCTGTCACTTTCGCACTTTGTGTCAGCTTCTTGCTTGTTTGTCACTGTAAACACATCTACATAAGCATATCTGGGATCAGGGACTGATTTGTTTGGTAGAATGACTGGATTACATTTGGCTAGTCAATAGCTTAATTCCAAATTATCTCTATAAAATAAATCTCATTTCTCAAGAATTGTGCCTATTTTGTCTGTGGTATGAACAAGGCATGAAAAGCCTATGTAAGCCAGACTGACTTGTGACGTGAAAAAAATCAGAAGGGGCATGTGCAGGAATGACCAAATATCAGCAGAGGTGTACTGTGGGGTCATGTAGAATTTTTGTTTGCCTAACAGAGCACAGCATTCAATTTTGTAAGGAAACTGTACAGTGACCTTTATTCCAGTGCTGTCCAATTAGTTTCAGAAGTTGTTTGTATCTCAGAACACCCCAGACCCAGTTTTGAGCTAATCATCCTGAATTCATTTTCTCTTGGTGGTCATATCCAGTTCCATTCTCCATGCTGTTTGTATCATGCAGAGGAATAGGAGGACAGTACTAGAAGAAATTCATAGAGCTTTTAAACAGCACTTCCTACAGGAACAGCTTCTTCAGTATTTATAAGGCTAGTACAGATCTCCCAGTGGTCTCGGAAACAAAAGCATAGCAGGGCAGGAGGCAATGTGACATCGAATTCTCTCCAACATTTTTACGAAAAAGAAAGCCCTGTGTCTATGTCTATGATCTTGTTTCTACTTATTAAAAAAAAAAAAAAATAAAGCCACAAAAAGCTTTGTTCATTTCAGAAATATCCTTTTCTCCAAGTCCTATGCTTGGGTGGTTTAATCTTTCTAAGTCTGCAGAAAGTGATACTTTTTTTTATAATACCTCTTTCTGGAAAGGGTGTATGTATCTTCCTGTGGAGATAAGCTAAATGTAATCAGGCTTCTTTGAATTCACCAAGGAGCTAAAAAGTTCATCCCATAATTGGTGGATGAATTCTGCTGATCACCTTTTGTGAAGGTAGTATTTCTGTAAAAGAGGATTGACATCTACTAGTGAAGTAGATTAATTTTAAAAGAGAAATGTAGAAATTGCTGTGCTGAGGCAGAATAGATATTTATCTGATTACTTTTGCCATGGTTGTCAAAAATAGTTACAGTTCCAGATTTCCATTGAACTTCATTAATAATGGGGAAATAGAAACAACTCAATTTTTCATCATGAGAACTGACAGTTAGACCATTTGGACAAAATCCAAATTCAAAATCCAAAACCAGAAGAAACTGATCTCTCACAGGAACCTGAGGTATGTAACTAATACATAACCTTTTCCTAAATCCTTGCACTTTCTTCACATCCCTGGGCCACTGTCCTCCCAGTTACCTGGGACTCTCCCTTGCTTCCCTGTGCATCTTCTCTGGAGGAAACTACCTGCACATTAACATCCTTTGTGCCCCTTCAGAGTGCTCTACGTGGCTGCTCCGCAGTCTGCCTCTCTGCTTATTGTTGTAGTGAGCTGTGACTAAATACTGCTATGCTTACTTCCACATGTCTCTTCACAGGAAATGTTTCCTTCTTATCACTTTTAACCTCAGGAAATTATTCTTCAATCCCTACTGCTTCTGCTTTGTGAGAGCAGGAAGCACTGTGATAAGCATAAATCCCCCAGAGCTTTGCAGTTCACGTAAAGTGTGCTAGGATTTCAAATGGAGAGTAACAAGATCAGGTGAAATACAGTCCTAGCAATACCTTGGGGCAGAAAAGACATGCTAAGATTATATGATATGTAAGCTTGCATGATCTTTAAACTGTCTGATTTTTCTCTGATGTATCAGTGAGTTGTTAACTCTAGCCCAGAGCTCATAGCTGAGAGATGGTCAAATATAATAATGACATGGGACTATCTTTAAATAAGACTTGTAAAAATATGATTAATATTTTTTTAAAAATTGAAGTTACTGTTTTCCCCGACTCACTCCAATAAGAGTGATATATATATACAGCAAAATTGTATGTCAAACTCATGGACTTTGTTCCCCAAAATGAATAAAATGTATTTATCCCAATTGGGTATCTTGAATATGAGCACCAGAATGATACCAATAAAATCAGCATTAGAATATCAATATTCAATTAATTTTGTAAGACTTGAATATTTGTCTTTTCAAATAGAAAATTTTAATTCTGATAGAAATGAAAAACGTCAATCATTGCTAATTAATGTGGTATCAGAGACGTATATGAACAGAATGTGTGTTGAATAGACTTTAACCCCAGTGTTACAGAAGTCTTAGGAGACTGAAAATTCTGGATAGGTTGAGGAAACATAACCAGTCAGATTTTGAAAATGAAGATAAGGTTCAGAGGAATCTGGGCACATGAACAGGCTTTATCTCCACACGGCTCTTGTGACAGTTTTATGAGATTGCCTACATTTGGCACCTCACTTCTGCAATATTAAGAGGCCACAAAAGTATGAATCCCATAAAGCTCTCCAATATAAGTGTCAGAAATTCCTATGGTGTATGACTGAATTTAAAATTTAAAAGGGTTCTAGTTCACATTTTTGAGATATTATAGGTTTGGATTAATAAATGTCTTGTTTAAAAAAAGTCATTGTTTCGTGTAGTTTTCCCCCTTCCTGTTGCCTCTTCACTTTTTGACATAAAACAACAACATTAATAACTATTTTGCCGTTAACTGAGAATCCTGATTTAGCTAGGCTGGAACAGTTTCCCCAGTTAGGTCTAGTCAGGAACTTTAAGGCCCTAGCTCATGCTTGGATGAAAGATAATATGCTTTTATTGGCTGAGTTAGCCCTACCTGGCAAAGCAACACATTACTTTGAGAGCAGAGCTATAGTTCTTGCTAGCAGGCATTACACGACACAGATGTGAGCAGCTCTAATGAACATATAGTGAAAGGGGCTTCATTCCTCTCTTGTCTAGTACTTCCCCAAAAAAACATCCTGTTAGGAATGCATACTTTTTTCCCCAACTTGTAGTCATAAAAAGAGACAGAAGGGACAGAGGAAGGTGAATGGAAAACCTAGGCATGCTGGTTAGCCCAGGTCACTGTTCTCTGGGCACCCACTCCACGACCCAGGCAGAGAACTGGGAGCATTTTTTAGCATCATTTCACACCTTGCCTCCCTGTCTTCCTTTAGGACATGAGGTTGCTGCCCCTTTAGAAATGCTGACCTAACTAACTTTCACAGCAGGATTTGACCTACATGCTAAGTTACACCTCAGTTTAAATCCACTTGGCAAAGCTCCCAAGGGCTTCATTGGTTCAAGATCCTGCTCTAAGACCTGTTTACATGACAGCTGAATAGGCTTCTGTTTTTCCAGGAGCTTTCTGTTAGTGGTGTTGAAAGGGAAGCAGAATTACAGCACTCCTAGTCATTAAAATAGAAGGTGTGAAAGCGAAGGCATGCCTGAAGGCAGTGGGAGATCATCACTAGCATGGGCAGGGTTGTGGAGAAGCTGTAGAATTCAACTGGGAAAGAATCACGTGAAGGAAAGGGTTGTTCTGGTGAAACATCTGAATAGGTTTATGCTTCTCTACTTCACCACAAACAGCAATTCAAAATACTTGGAAGAGATTTAAGTGGAGTTGTGGTGAAACAGAAAGCTATTAGGTATTCTTGAAATCCAGAAATGGTTGTGAAGGAGTTGAGAATAAAGAATATCATCAGGTTTGGGTTCTTCTAAGTAGAAGATTCTTGCCACATTTAATAATTTCTTTTTTCAGATTTTGAATGTTCTCTCATAATTTATAGGGCTGTTTCACTGGTCTGAAATCTTGCCTTCTGACTGCCTTGTAAACACCTGTTTTGCTGCTTATTTGAAAACAGATGGGAATTTCTTTGCTCATTTACTCCACCTATTTTTGCCTTCCTGCAGTGGATGATACAGTGGTTGCTATTCCCTATGGAAGCAGGCAAATTCGCCTTGTGCTGAAAGGACCCGATCATTTATGTAAGTAGAATAAGTTAGTCTACATTTGTTTAAGAAAGCCTTATTAACCCGCAGTGCTCTGTTTACACTGTGGTCTCTGGTTTTCCTCTCTAAGATCACTGATTTCAACACAGGGATGAGTCCTGCCCTCAGAAGCTCTCCTCAGACTCAATTACATCAGTGGTACATACTTTTCAGAGCAAAACCTGACCAACATTGCAGAATCCTTTGCCCCTCCATAATTTTTCAGTCATTTCTGCTTGCTTATCCTGTGGTAGACTCACTTGGTGCCAAGTGCTTTTATTTAAAAATTATAAAATATATACCACTGAGTGAAGAAATGTTGAGGACACTAAAGTATAAGCTTCCCTACAGCTGAGCTTTGCCATCAAACTGCTGATGACTTTAACATGTTTCAGATATGATAATCTCTCTTACTCCTGTAGATGCACACACACACATCCACACATGCACACACATACAGAATCACAGTCTAAAGATCAGAAACCGCTTGCATAAGTCAAACCATGGTCCTTAGTAGTCATATTGCTCCGAAGAGTTAAGACCACTGAGTGTTGTTAGCCTGTGACTTGGTGGCTATAACACTTCCCTGCTCCATCTGACAGGAAGCTATGTATCCCAGCAGCTGTATATCCCTTTTCTTTGCTGGGAGAAGAATCTCAGGGTTTGAGAATACTCTGGGAAAGCTGAAGGTAAATCCATTTATTCTGTGAGTAGAGATTCCTTGCATACCCCTGTCTTACCTTGCAATGTAGTAGCTGCTCACAAGCTGCTCCTTTTTTCATCAGCAGCAAATGAACAGTAGAGTTGGTGAATGGGATTTACTGTCAGAAAAACCACAAACTATACTGCATAACCTCTCAGAAGCACAAATTATTGTAAGATAAGTAGGGCTCCATTTCTCCTTTTCCAAAAGAAAATAGGACTTTTCTGTAGCACAGACCAGATAAAGTCCTTTGTGTTTGTCAGTGTAAATACAAACATTAGTGTCAGCAAGGAGGTAAAACACAAAATCATTCCCACTCTCTAGATTTCTTTCATCCAAAGAACTTACACTGAGTGGCAAAATAAGGGGTGGTTTATCAGCCCTGTTCTGTACTCACTGCTGGTGTCGAGAAAGCAGTGGGCATGCCATAACCTTTTAATGGTTCTTTAGATTTAGAGCTGTGTTATCAGCAAATTACAGGTTATAAACTAAGAAAAAATATATTATGTTTTTCTTAAAAGTTCAAATGCTGCCTGTACTTCAGTTTTAAGTGGCCCTTTGGATATTCCTGAGCTGTTTCAGTATGGTTCTTATTATTTTCCCAGTAAATGATTTGCAGTCTTCCTTTCTCTGCTGTCTTCTTTTCCAGTATAGATGTTCTCTCCCAAGGTAGAAAACTTTTGTACTAGTATTATATTTCCAGTGAAATTGAGCTATAAGATAGCTTAGAGAGAAATGAGAATTTAGCAAGAGAGATTGATCTAAAACTGTCTTCACTTAGGCCATATCACATTTCAGGACAAAAAGATTTGAATCAGTGAGGTCTGCCTGAGTCACTGGTTGAGATTGAGATTAACTGCTCTTTGTAAACATTAGTAAGTCCAAATACATGTATTTCTTGTTTCAGATGTCTCCATGAATCTTTCTGTTCACCCATCAAAGGATTTTATATATGTATCATCTACAATCACTTGGTGGGGAGGGAGTATTTTGCCCTGTGAACTTTGGTTGTGGGAGAAATCAACATGAGGCTGATTATATATATATGTTTTAAAACCAGCTTTATCCCTGATGCATGCAGCCTTGTCTAGAAATAAATATACGGCCAAGCGAATCACAAAGGAAGAAACTAGTCTCACTGAAAACCAAGGAATTCATTAATACAGAGCAAATTCTTAGTGTACTGTCTCAGCCACTTCCTTCATGAATTAATTCCCATGACCCATCCCTAAAAGCAGTCTAATTACTGCAATTATCTTTTTCCCCCAATTAACAACTTAATAAATGCTAATAAAAATGTTTCTCCCATTTACTGTCTTTGAAAATACGATTCCATCACAGATTACTAGTATGTCCCCATATAATTCAGATATTGCCTTAGATGCCTCTCTATGTGGGAGAAGATTTGTACATAATTTCACAAATACATGTGAAAGGACTACAATGGACTTGCAATCCATGATGAAAGGCATTGTCACTTTGAAATAATAGTTTACTGGTAAATGTTCTGTGAAGCATAATCTGGAGTTGGTGGGGAGGCTAGCTCGATGGAACAGATCTTTCTGACTTGATTTCCATTTAATAAATCACTTAATATCTTTATCATGATTTAACAATCAGAAGAAATTGTTGCTACCAAAGAGTATCTGAATTAATCCACTTTTTCTGAGCTGTGAATGCAGAAAGAGCTGGAGGGAGAGCTCAGGTGAGTTCAGTACTCACCTTCCCCTCCTGCTGCACTGGGATGGATCACACTACTTCTGGAGAGGAGTCAGGATTGCTGTCATACTGATCTTTCTTTCCTGGATGTCTTGCTTTCAGTTAGTTGTCTATCACAGCAACATGTGGTTAATGACCCACCTTTGAACTGAAAGAGGGAACAGCGACTTAATAAAGCCAGCACTCATGGGTGAACATCTGAGTTATGCTCCACATAGAACCATGACTTACTCAGAGTGACTTAAATGACAGCAAATATACCTGATGAGGAATGGATTAAGATGTCTTGGAAGAGAGTAAAGGCATGGCCTATGGGTGAAGAGGTGAATGTAGAGCTAGAAATCTAAGGGTTGAACAAAGCCAAAAAAAAAAAACAAAAGAAGAAGGAAAAAGAAAAGTAAAGCATGGGAATGTGAATAAATTCTGGAAAAGAACAAAAAAGTTGGATTATCACTAATTTAGGAGGCAAATCTGCACCACCACTACTTTGTCTTGGTTTTCTTTTTCTGCTCTCACTTCCCTTTACCTTAAGCCATGTTGCTCTAGTTTCCTGATAATTTTTTTCTATTTGTCAGATTTAGAAACCAAAAGTCTCCAGGGTGTGAAGAGTGAAAACAGCCTCAGCTCCACAGGCTCCTTCCTAGTGGACAATTCTAGCATCGACTTCCAGAAGTTTCCTGACAAGGAGATACTAAGAATATCTGGGCCTCTCACTGCAGACTTCACTATCAAGGTGAGGATCATTGATCATTGACTCTTAAAGCAACATACATTAAGACAGGTTTCATTAGAAAAATTAAAGACTTTTCTAGATCTTAATTTTCCAGTATACATTTACCACAAAGCTTAGTCTAGGGTCGCTTTTGAACTCTACATGAAATTCTTTATAGCTAATATCTGATGAAAGCCTCATTGGACACTCCTCAGGAAAGAGACTGAGTTTATGCCAAGAAAGGCATACCCAAGGTATGCCCTAAAGAGAAAAGATGAACTTATTACAAGAAAAAGCAGACAGCTTTCTGTGTATAAAGCTGAGGTACATATACATCAATAATATGCAGCTTGCTTTCTCTGTGACAAGCAAAAAGAAAGTCTGTATCTTTGGCCCATAATTTGTGGCATTTATGCTAGTGTAATTGCACTGAAGACTGTAAGAGAGGGGAGAATGAGGTCCCCAAGCTCCAAAATAAATGGGATGACTTTGCTTAGGAAATGGTGTCATTTCAAAGTTCTGCTTTGTGTTGCACTGGCAATAAGAATAAAATTGTTTCCTCCCATTAGAGCATTTCTATTCTTCCAGGTAATATAAAACACATTGCTGGAAGCAGTGCACACATTCTGTGGGAAAACACACGTAAAAAAATGAACATTTGGGAATTACAATGAAATAAATCCTTTTCCAGTAGGTCCAAGGAACTTGAAGGATTTCAGCTGTAAAACTGTAAAACCTGTATCATATCCAGGACTATATAAATTTTACCCCATGGACCCCAGAGGCAGATGACATTTGCTTTAACCTAGAGCTGATGGCAGCTAGAAGTTTGAACAGTGAATTGGAAAATGCAGTAAGTGATTGGGTTGAAATAAGTTGAGCTTGTTGGACTGGAATGGTTAGCTCAGGTGATAGCAGAGCCCTGTAGACTGTCCCCTACCCATCGTGGTATGTTAGGAGCACAAAAGGCAAGCTGAAATTATCAGGACTGGTTCACAAGGAGAAGCCTGACCTGAAGAATACGTTCTTTTCTCTTCGAAGGTCATAATGAAAATACCTTAATTAAACAGATCCTGGCCAATTCAAAATGTCTAAAAGCCTTTTACCTGTGTTACAGATGATATCCAGATTATGAACTTAGTGCAATGTAAACAATATTGCTTACTTTGCATTATTTGTGCTGTCTATGAATTTAAGGCATCTTGGTTGGTTAGCACATACCTGTTGGGGACAGCTGGTAGTGTAGACCAATGGCCCTGAAACGGTAACAGGAGGGTTGGACTGTGTTCCTGGCATTTCTACTGTTACCTTTTGACAGAGAAAATACCTTTATTGCTTGTGCTTGCATTTCCTTCTCTATCAAAGCAAAGTAGGAAGCACTAATTAAATCAAAGGCAGTACCCTACTTGTGTGATGACTCTCTGGCCAATATGAGTGTACAATCTGGCTAGGAATGGGCAGAACAGACACTGCTGAGTTGAGATTAAACTGTTTTAATAGTTTTGCTGTGTGTTTTCACCTTTTGAAAATCAGACTAGCATGCTCAGCAGGTATTAATTTATTGACTTATCCTCTGTCTTAAGTAGATACAGAAAAATGCACAAACAAAACCCCTGTTCAGAGTTGTAGGATCTTTTCTAAGATTAGCATTAGATTTTGCTTTGGATAAGGTACTTACAGATTTCTTGCATTTGAATCACATTGAGTTTTTTTAATAAACAGCTATGGAAGGTACTTTAGAAGGTACTTCATGCAACAAGGATATTATTCTATGCTATTTAATTATTTTTCTAACAAAATATTTTAGCTTCTGGATATTTCATTTGTTAGTTTTTGTCGGATATAGGAATGTACATAGAAGTAAGGCTAATACAGGAGTACCCAAATGCATGCAAACTCTCAGTTATGTCAGACTTAGCAACTTATATATATAAGTATATAAGTTATATACTTATATACTTAGTATATCCATGACTATTTTGCCTTCAGTTTGTGAAGGGGAAGTACTTTTCTTTAGAAAATCAGCTGAAAGACTTCTCTGTAGTATTAGCAAGTTTTCCTTACAAAGTGGGACCTCTTCGGGTGTCAAGATTTACTTTCCTGGGACAAGGCAGTTTTTACACAAACAGACCTAGATGAATTTGTAGATGTAGAAGAACTCTAGTTTTAGGATCATTGTCTCCAGAATGACTGTTATAATCCTTTTCAGTTGACCTTGAATGCTCTTATTCAGAGAGGTCAAGTTAAACACCTGAATATAATTCAGAAATAGAAACTCAATGTGGGAGTTGGCATTTAAGTTTCTTTATAGGTGACACAGAGTGCTTTAAATTTGAAAGAAGAAACCTCATGCTGTTCCTGTAGGAGCTGAATCGTGTAATTGCTAGGTTTCTTGACTTTGTAATAGTGGTACATTCCTCATGAGCTAAACTCTTGGCAATCTTTTCACAAGGTAAAAACAATTCAGTAAAACAGCTCTTTAAAAAAAATAAAGGAGTTATCACAAAATGAGAGAAGGACTCAAGTTTTTAATGTTCTTATTTCTTATACGGATAGTTTGAGAATTACAAATTTCCACTGTAAACTTTTAATGTTTGAAAGGCAGAAGCCCCGGAAAAGATGTCAGCAAACCTAAATTTCACTTGAATTTTGTTCCTAAATTCTGAGGATTTCCCTGTTTTGATGTTTTTTATACAAAATTCTGATTTACATGAATAGAAGAAAAAATGTCATATTTGATAAAATCCTGGTGAAATGATGGTCAGTTTCACTTGGAAATCTTTCTGGCTGACATGGTGATCCAGAGAACAGAGCAGTATCATCACACAGGGGGACTTGCCTTTTATTGGCAGAGCTGCCACTGATCTGCTGCATCGCCAAGGTCACATATTTATCACATATTCACCTGCCTGTGCTTAAGTTTCCTCTGTGAATACTGTCCATTTCAGACATGAAATGGAGAAACTTGGAGTGACCATTCATGTCATACGCCTGTACTCCTTTGGGCGGGATGAATCAATACTGTCAGATGGGGTCTGCACCTGATAATGTGATGCTGACACTAACCACCAGTTGACTATTCAAAGCAATCAGCCCTGTAAATATGAACAACCTGAGTTACAGGCTCGCTGAAACAGCCGGTAGGAATTGCCAAGGAAGTGTTAAGGCCGGCAAAGCACAGCATTTCAGGGTTTGTTTTACAGGCTGTGGTTTTCACATACCTAGGGCCCTAGCCCTGTGGCTGAGGTGTGAGGCAGAAAAGACTAGTGGGTTTAAAACAGGGTCTAGCAAAGGGTGTGCCCAGGCTTGGGGATGGTTTGGAGGAGAAAGCTGTTGGCCTAGATATAGACTAGACCAGGTTTATGTTGGTTTTCAATACCTGGTATCAAGATGAAGGTTTGTTTTCAGGACCTGCGTGGACCAACAGCTTTACATCAGGGTTGCGCAGGGCTGTATCAGATAAATGTTTGTCTGGAGGCTGTTAGAGGTTCTTGGATTAGGAACAGATTTGTGTTGATGTTGTCTTTTCTAATGCTAGGGCTGACAAGCTTTGGTTAAGGGATGCTGCCAGAAGAAACTGTCTGGCTCTTTTGTTTTGTTTTGTTTTGTGCTGGTGTCTGGGGTGCTGCTGGCTAATTTTGAAATGGTGCAGTCTGGGTTACCTTGAGCAGAGTTACTGCTGAGATCAGGATTTTGGTCACCAATTGTCCAAGAAGTCGTAAGAGAGTTCAAAACTGAATGCTAAGTTACACAGGTCACTGGAGCTAGCCAGACAATTCTTATCTCAGTTGTGATCTAGCAGTGGCAGAAACTTCTGGTGAGAGAAATGCATTTGATTAGAGTCCAGGTTAAGAAAAGAAAATAAGGCTGGGGCTTAGCCTAAGCTTCCTGGGACTTGCAAGGACATGCAGGAGAGAATGCAGGTACAGGCAGCCAGCTGGCAGAGTGGTTGATGGGCCTTGTCAGGCTAGGGCCAGGGCTGGATTAAATAATCACTTTTGAACAGGAGCGTACAGTGATTTACCATGTGGAATGAAATAAGAAATTACTTTAATACTCGCTTTAGGGAAGAGGCCAAAAGTTGCAAATCTGCTCTAGCAGCAAGGACCTACTGTTCATGGCTAGCTTATTGTTGAATTTTAGAGACATTACCATACAAGGATTTGGGGTGATGACAGTAAGGGTCTTCTGTGTAATTTAGTTCTGATGCTAGCAAGTTTCCAGAGGAGGTTGTGCCTCATATTTTGGAGAACTGTGCAGGTCAGGCAGGAAGTGGTGAAGGATCTAGTCTTGGAAGCACTGGCAAATCAGGGTTAGGATGGCTCCTGGGAATAGATGAGCTAGAATCAAGGCTGAGTGCACAGAAATAATAAGAGTTAAGGTTTCATTGTGACTGAGACAAGTTTTGTGTTAGCAAGGTCAAATGGCTGAAACACTTTGCTTAATCTAGAAGAGACCATTGGAATACAGTTCCTTTATCATAAAACAATGCTACCTCTTCAGAAATATGTCTTCCTGAGGTCATGACTGTAGAGTGCAGATTGGACCTACCTGGAGGTGTGTCTGTAACATGATCTGTGTCACTAGCTTTTATTAACTTATGTTGGCAATCAATACTTTTTTTTTTTTAGCAATAGTCCTAAAAATCACACCTGATCTCCAAAAAAACCCACAATTGTAATAATTTCTAGGTCAAGCTTACAAGTAATGACAAGTTTGAAAAGACACTTCATAATTATTTATCTTGAGTAGATCTTGGGACAAGTTCAGAAGAATTCTACCCTTTTCCTCCTATTTTGGCAGATGTGGTAAAATTGATGGAAAGCGATGTAGCAGTCTTCTTGAAAACATACAGATTCTATTTCATATCTACAGGGTTTTTTTAATGTTCAATACAAATTATTTCTATTAATAGTTCTTAGAACATGGTCATTCTCTGAACTAGTGTATTTCATCCATAAGTACATTGGAGCTGCCATACTAGGTCAAGCAAAAAGTCTGCTTCACTCAGGTTTCTGTTTCAGAGAGGAACTAGTTTCAGGTACTAAAAGAGAGAGTACAGGAAAGTGATAAAAGCTATCCACTGCTTGCAGACCCTCTTTCTTGACCCTCATGTTGCATCTGTACTATTGTGTCTAACGTCTCAAAGGAACCAGTCTTCAAGAATTTCTATAGGCCTTTTTGTGTTATATTTGCCTTTCTGAAAAAATTTAGCTCATGGAAGGAGTTCCACAATGAACTATGCAGTGTATAAAATAAGGAATTAGTCTTATTTTTAAACCCTTGGTGCAATATTTTCACTGATTCTTTCTGGTTTTCCCACTCTGAGAAACATGAAATCATTACTACCATTTACCCCTTTTCTTCATTACTTCTATATTTGAGATCTCCATCATCATAATTTGCCTCTTTCCTAGAGTCCTCCTTTATTTAATCTTTATGTCTATGAAAGATGATCCAGATAAGGGTTATCCTTATTTGCCTTCTCTGTCCCTTTTCTGGTTCCATTGTGGTTATATATTCATAATTTTTATAATATACATAAATATTTTAGTTCTGACTAATATTTAAATGTATAAATGTAAATTTTGAAAATATCCATTTCCTATGTGTCATTTAATAAAATGCATTTAAAGTATTTAATATGTATTTAATATAAATCTATTAATTATATGATATGTAAATACATATGTTGAGAAAGAATCAACTACACATAATGATCAGGACACAAATGTATTTATTTTGTGTAATGTTCTCCCCTTTTTCCTCCCTCTCTATAATAATTCTGTTAATCATTTTAACTGCTGCTGCACACTGAGCTGATATTTTCAGAGGAACCCTGGACCTGCTCTTTACAAACAGAGGAGGACCGGTGGGTGATATGTTGGTCAGAGGACATCTTGGGCATAGCGATCATGACATGATAGAGTTTTCAGTTCCCGAAGAAGCAAGGAGGGGGATGAGCAGAACTGCAACCTTGGAGTTCCAGAGGGTCAGCTTTGGCCTGTTTAGGAGCCTTGTCAACAGAGTCCCTTGGGAGACACACCTGAAAGACCAAGGGGTCCACAAAGGCTGGACGTTCTTCAAGAAGGAAGTCTTAAAGGTGCAGGAGTGGGCCATTGCTATGTGCCAAAAGATGAACTGGTGGGGAAGAAGACCAGCCTGGCTAAACAAAGGGCTTTGGCTGGAACTTGGGGGGAAAAATAAAGTTTCCCCCCTTGGGAAGAAGGGGCAGGCAACTCAGGACTATAAGGATGTCACGAGGCTATTCAGGTAAATGGAAAGGTGAAAGCCCAGATAGAACTCAGGCTGGCCACTGCTGTAAAAGATAACAAAAAATGTTCTTACACATACATTAGAAAAAGAAGGAGGGTCAAAGGTGATCTGCATCCTTTATTGGATGTGGGGAAGGGAACATTGCCACAAAGGATGAAGAAAAGGCTGAAGTACTTACTGTTTTCTTCGCCTCAGCCTTTAATAGTAAGGCCAGTTACCCTCAGCGTACTCAGCCCCTGAGCTGGAAGGTGGGGACGAGGAGCAGAACGAAGTTCCCATAGTCCCAGAGGAAATGGTTAGTGACCTGCAGCTCCACTTGGACTCTATGGTGCTGGATGGGATCCACCCTGGATGGGATCCACCTGAGGGTTAGTGAGGGAGCCGGTGGAGGAGCTGGCCCAGCCACTGTCCATCAGTTATCAACAGTCCTGGCTAACCGGGGAGGTTCCAGAAGACTGGAAGTTAGCCAGTGTGACACCCATCTACAGGAAGGGCAGGAAAGATCTGGGAAATGACGGGCCTGTCAGCCTGTCCTCGGTGTTGGGTAAGGTTATGGAGCCAATAACCCTGAGCACCATCATAGAGCACGTGTGAGGACAATCAGGGGATGAGACTGAGCCAGCATGGGTTTATGAAAGGCAGGTCCTGCCCAATGAACCTGATCTCCCTCTAAGACAAGATGACCTGCCCGGTGGATGAGGGAAAGGCTGTGGATATTGTCCACCTAGACTTTAGTAAAGCCTTTGATACTTTCTCCCACAGCATTCTCCTGGAGAAACTGGCCCCTCATGGCTGGGATGGGTGTGCTCTATGCTGGGTTAAAAGCTGGCTGGACAGCCTAGTCCAAAGACGGTGGTGAACGGTATGACATCCAGCTGGCAACTGGTCACAGATGGTGTTCACTAGGGCTCAGTATTGGGGCCAGTCCTGTTTAATGTCTTTGTCAGTGATCTGGATGAGGGGATTGAGTGCACCCTCAGTAAGTTTGCAGATGACACCAAGTGGTGTCCCACCAAGGGGAGTGTTGACCTGCTGGAGGGCAGGCAGGCTGTGCAGAGGGACCTGGGCAGGCTGGAGCGATGGGCCGAGGCCATTCCTGTGAGGTTCAACAGGGCTCAGTGCCGGGTCCTGCCCTTGGGTCACAGCAGCCCCACACGGCGCTACAGGCTGGGGCAGAGCGGCTGGAAAGGGCCTGGTGGGAAAGGGCCTGGGGGTGCTGGTCCACAGCCGGCTGAGAGTGAGCCAGCAGTGTGCCCAGGTGGCCAAGAAGGCTAAATAGCATCCCAGCTTGTATCGGAAGTAACATGGCCAGCAAAAACAGGGCAGCGATTGTCTCCTTGTACTTGGCACTGGTGAGGCTGCAGTTTGAATGCTCTGTTCAGTTTTGGGCCCTTCACTTCAAGAGGGACATTGAGGTGATGGAGTGTGTCCAGAGAAGGACAAAGAAGCTTGTGGACAGTTTGGAGCACAAATCTTACAAGGAGCAGCTGAGAGAACTGGGTTTGTTTAGCCTGAGGAGAAGGGGGCTGAGGCAGGACCTTAATGTCCTCTACAACTACCTGAAAAGAGGCTGTACACAGGTGGGGTGGGTCTCTTCTCCCATATAAATATCACCAGGACAAGAGGAAAAGTTACACCAGGGGAGGTTTAAATTGGATGTTAGGAAAAAATTCTTCACCAAAAGGGTGATCAAACATTGGAACAGGCTGCCCAGGGAGACAGTGCAATCACCATCCCTGCAAGTGTTTAAAAAGTGCATAGATGAGGTGCCTCAGGACATGGTTTAGTGGTGGACTTGGTAGTGCTAGGTTAATGGTTGGACTTGATGACCTTAAAGGTCTTTTCCAGTCTAAGTGATTCTATGATTCTATACCCATAACAACCCTACTACCATTCTGAATAGCACTAGTTAATGTGGAGGACATTTTCCTGTATAATTAGGGTATATAATTGTTTTCCCTCATAGGCATTATTTCTGTTTTACTGAACCTGAATTTAGTCTGCCAAAGCTCCAACTGCTTTTACAGACAGTTTCAGTTTAGCTATGATTCATAAGTTTTTTCATTAGCAAACTTGGTCAGCTTGTAGTTGACCCTTTACGCTTTCATCAGGGGGTGTGTAGCTAACAACTCATGCCCTGGCACACAACCCTGAGGGATTCCACTGGTCCTTCATCCATTGCAAGAACAGGGTATAGGACTGTTCTCTGTTACCTAGTCATCAGTCCATGGAAGGATCTTCTTAACTCATGTGAACTTTGCCTGGGACCTTTGGAGCGAGACCTAAAAGAAAAGTGGTATCTAAACTACCTTTATCAGTGTCACTTGTGAATCTTTGGCAAAGCAGACCACAATGTTTGGGAAGTATCACCCATTGCAGGGACCTGTCTTTGAGTTCTGTTCTTCATTTTCATTCTATCTACTGACCTCATAACAGAGGTAGAGATTACTGATTTGCAGTTTCATGCATTACTCATGAAGCCCCTTCTAAAAAATGTTGTTAAAATTTTCTATCTATTTTCCTGTGGTCAGGAAAGGTCAGGAAAGGCAGCTTGTTCAAGGAAATAAGCTAAATGTGATCATACATAATTTGCATTCCTGTGCTTTTCAAAGAGTACATGATCTGAAACTACTGGGTGGATGCTGCTTGGATCTGGAGATGTGTTACTGTTAATCTTACATACTTTAAAATACTGCTGATCTGAAATCTACTGTCAGGTTTTAATTTTAGGCAATAAAGACAGTTTCTTAGACATGTTATTGTCTATTCCTCTGACAAATTGTTCTCTATAATTTTTCCTTTTCTTTTTCTGCAACTTTTTTTCTGGTATCATGTATAAATTCCCCAAGCCTATCTATTTCAAAAATCAGTCAGTTTTAAGTACTGTGAAGCTTTGATACCTACCTTATTCAGTTTTCATCATTTTAACAAATTCTTTTTTGTCAAACATTGCCTTTTTGTTTTGTTAATTTTATTTTTATACAGTATCTATCACAATAGGATCCTAATTTTTATATTAATTTCTTAGGTATTGTCATGATTAAACTAAGTTTAATAAATATTTTGTGCTGGAGATTAAGGTGGCTTACTCAAACTTGAATTTTCTTACCTTGGGAACATGTTGCTGGTGGTGAAATGGTCTTCCCATAGATGAGAGGGGTGTTATGGGGAGTACCCACAGAAGAGACACAGCTGGGCTGGTTTTTGTGTATTTGGGGTTCCCTTTGCTTCTGTTGAATAACTTTTGGTCTTCTCATTTGTTGCGTTTAGTAGTGGATTCTGTACAGGTTATCATAGCTGTTATACTGATACAGCAGCTCTGTTGCTGCCAGCTATCCTAGCCAGTCCATTGCACTCATTTTCTGTTTTGTTCTTCCTTTGGGAAGAAGGATGAAATTTGAAAAAGATTTGGACCTTCTATAGATTTTGGGTTTGGCTTTGTGAGAAATTGTGTCTAAAGGCATTTTAACAGTCATCCTATCACCTAAAGAAACATAGTGTAATCCAGGATAGGGGCATGGTGAGCAAGTTCAATTGAGACATGTTTTGTAAAGCATGTAAAGTGGTGATAACGTAATTTCACAGTGGTTTCTCTGGCTGATTTAGAGACTGAATTGAGAAGCAACAGACAGAGCTGTCTTCCATATACAGACAACCCAACATCAAGCTGATCCAACACAGGACTATCATAATCAAGGGACGTGAATGCATAAGTGGACAGTAGATGTTTCCTGGAGCTCAAAGGCAGAGCTCTTTCCACCATTCCATGGGAATTAAAGGGCAAGCTCAAAGGAATTATGGTGTAGTCCTGTATTATGGACAGTATACTTGAAAGCCTTCAACATCTCTCATGATTTACATTTTTTTTAACTTTTTATATTATTTGCTTATGAAATTATTTTCCCACAAAAATATCTGGTTCCCATTTCTGTTTCATGAACAAATTATGAACAGCAACAAATTTCTTGCACATCATCCTTTTTCAATGTAAGCTATCGCTGCATACAAACAGGAATATTAAAGCACTCTAAGTAAAGAAGGGAAAGCATCATACAAAAACTTAGCTTTTGCTGACCTGAAAAGCACAAAATTACATATGCCACATGAGGATAGTTCTCCATGCCCTCATGCCTGATTTCTTTCTATGTTACTTAGAAGACTTCAACGTTGAATTTCTCATTAATAAATCAAACCTAATGATTAGGGATTTTGCACATGCAGAAAGCATTTGTAATAATAACATGGAAAAATCCATTAGAACTATTTTAATAAGCATGGTGGCATGGAGCTAGATCTTAACATACCAGATCAAATTTCATAAGACAAAAGACAGTATGCAATAATAATTCCCTCGCCCTGTCTCCAGTTTGGGACACACAAAGAGGGAAATGATGACTTACCTCCTCCCGCAACACACTATTTCATAAAATGAGAACACCTCACTGAATACACTTTTCATGGTTTAACCCAACAGTTGACATCACTGATAATTGCTCAGTTATCACTGCTGGTCATAAACTGGTGATTAAATTTCACAACTGCCCGAGTAAGGTTAGTGCAGTTTTGTAAGCCAAAGCATGTGTTCTTCAGTGAACATAAACAAGCTGTTCAGGCATATGCTGCCAAAGCCAAGCATGAAAGGACTGGGCTTTGGAGTACCTTCCTTGCTTGTTTGTTTTCATGTGAACTAATCAAATTTGGGGCTATAGGAAAAACACCACAATACAAAAGTGAAGTTAGATGCTGCAGTCTCTTTGTCACCAGACAGATCAGAATAATTCAAAAAGATTATGCTGCTTTTGTGTTTGAATTATGCCATCTGTTGTTTTCATTCAGCTTTCTGTGGATATCCCCAAAACCAATACTGCATTTTATCAGCCCAAACTCACCTGAGCAATAGCCTGTGCCTCTGTTGCACCACTCCAGACAGTCATTTACAAAATCAATTAAAAAAAACCAGGTACCAGCAATGATTTTTTTTTTCAAGATCTTTCTACAAGAAAAAATGGTATATCTCTGTTGCTAGTGACTATAGGCTAGACCGTTAATTTTGGTGGATAGTCTGAGGACTCGAATTTTAACTAAATCTTTATAAGACTGGTGATAACCTCTTGGGTCTTACAAAGTGGTGAGGGCTGCTGTGATGTTCAGAATACTCCAAACTCCCCTGAAACTGAAAGGAAATCAAGGATAATGTCTAGGACGTTACAATGCACAAACACAGGGCTGAGTGCTCTTCAAGATCTGAATACTTCTGCTGTTTTCTATTAACAAATTTAGACAGAATTTGATTTGCAAACATAATGAACAATTGCCATTTTTTCTGGTTCAGTGACCTAAGGATGCAAAACTCACTGTTGGTTTAAGGACTAAAGTTTCTCAAGTATTGACCATCAGTTTCTGAAACTCTGGCATTTCTTATAGCTAGCAGGCTGTTGCAACTACTGTAAGGGTAAAAAAATCCACCATACTCCAAAGCTGAGTATTTCAATATGTGGAAGTTGGCCCTGTGCAACAAAACCAGGACCTTTATTAAAGCATTTAGCTATCAGGTCTCACTTTGAGTTTTGCAAGGCTCAAGCAGCCGGTGATATTTTCTTCTGGATCAAGATCTTAGCTTTAACAAACTGTCAAACAAAATCAAAAAGAAATTTTTGCTGTGTGGAATCACCATACATTGTTCCTTTTCTGCTTACAGTACCCCTTAAAAAAACAAACAATACTGTGCCTGCTTCTTTCATTTGCTTGTTTTGTATCATTTTAGCTCATGGCTGTGGCTCATTGTAATTCTTTCCCAACTATGTTGTTATCATGACTGTCTAAGTGTCTTCCACATTATGCTGGAAGAGATGTACATCTGTCTTTTCTCTGTGTCAAAAAAGACAGACAATTCTGCAGACATGCAGGAAGTCTGTGGGGAAAGGAACTCTTCTGTCATCCTGATTTTTTTCTTTTTTAATAAGAACTCTTTTCCTCTCCCTTTCCTTTTATAGTAGGCTCTGTGTGAGCTCTTGGTCTGTTCTTCATGATTCATTGAAGACCATAGTGCTGAGTAGATCTTCTGAGTTCAAGAATTACTGATGATCCTTAAAAAACAAAGAGTAAGAGCAGAATTCTCCCCAGTGAATGCTTTTTCTGCACTTTCAGATCAGAGACCTCCCCGAATGGCTTCCAGCACAATAGAACATTTTTCCCAGGAGTGCCAGAGGCTTTCATGAGCCCAGAAAGACCCTTCTGAAGTGTGATTAATGCACCATCCCTGCACAAGGAATTAGATATCCTGTTTCTGACACACAGATTCAAACAATAGTAATCCATGCAAAAGGCCTCCCATTTGCTGAAGAACCTGCATTGCTACAGCTGTATTTTTTTTTCCTGTTGGGAATTTACATCATTGTTTACTCTAATTAGAAAAGGGCAGCCTTAGTCTCAGTGGGCCAGATCTCTTACAGCCATCAACATCTCCTGTGGTATTTTTGCCTTCTTCCTTCTCTTCAAAATATATTTTAATTTGTAATCATGTTTCTGTCCACCTACAGGGGAAAAGAAAACAAACCCAGATTACGCTGTTCAGCTCAATTTGTCATATTTTTGCTCCTGTTTCACAGTCTACTCTTTGATAGTGTCTCTTGGTGTTTGGAAAGAGGAAAGGAAAGGCAGATAGAAAAATGGTGTTTCCAAAACAGGCCTACTTGCTGACAACATGGGAAAAGAAAAAGTAGGCAGTGCTGAAACATTTTAAGCTGCCTGGGAAAAGGAAAAAAACCAACACCAACACCCCACCCCCACCCAAAAAAAAAAAAGAAAACAAAAAAACCCAAACAGGGAGGATTACTCCTGGGAACAAGAATACTGACTTGGAGAAGGGTCCATCTTTTCTCATTACTTGGCAGTTTCCTCTCCTGCAAAAGCATCATGCCACTGATGCAGAGGTGCTCAAGCAATGCCAATACAGTATGTCTTAGGACAACTGCTCAACTGGGACAGGTTTTTAGTACCAGCATTCCAATTCTTGCATTGCCAGCTGTTCTTGCAAAGGCTTAGAAGTAAAGACAAGGAATACCCTGCAGAGATTCTGAGGTTCCCATAACCATATTAATCAGCACAGCTATCAAACAGGAAGGATTTTTCCTGGGCCAGGTGTAAGTGGTGCTGCTTTAACAATGTGAAGATTTCTTCTCTTACTGTATTCCTTGCACTATAAACGCTTGTTTACAAGGGAAATCCATTCGGCACATGAAGTACTGGAAGCATAGTGAAGCTCAGGTGGCTTAAAAGCTGGCAGTGCTTGTAAGCTCTAAAGACTGTTTTCTGAAAATGCACTTGGCTCCAGCCAAGAGTCCATGCCTGTGACTAAAAGAAGCATTTTTGCAGCCAAAATAAA
This sequence comes from Falco peregrinus, assembly GCF_023634155.1. Classification (NCBI taxonomy): domain Eukaryota; kingdom Metazoa; phylum Chordata; class Aves; order Falconiformes; family Falconidae; genus Falco; species Falco peregrinus. The sequence continues at coordinate 49,028,596 of NC_073739.1, read as the reverse complement.
GTAAGCAGGACAGCCTTATAATAATGACAGTACCACAAATAAGAATAAAAAAGAGAGCTTGTGGCAGAAACAAAAAGAATTTAAATTAGAGGTTTTATACTTTTGTATTTCTCACAGCACAGCCATTTTTTACTCCAAAGTATCTAACATAATACACAGTCTCAGAAGGTGTTTGGGAAATACCAAAGATCTAAAATCCATGTCAGTGTGTCAGGTATTAGTAGATGATTTTCTGATGGAATAAAGATCAGTCCATATCCTCTGTCCTCATAAAATTATTCAGTAGCTCTAACCATGCATTTACCGTGCATTCATTACTTCAGGACATGGTCTCAGAATGGTCAGAAATGCCACTGACTATGCCTGGAAATTTAGTTGACTGTTTTGCAGCCAAGATTTTGCCACCAGTCTGTGCTCTGTTTTGTGCATTTCATTTTCCTATTGCAACGTATCTCTGGTATTTCATGTAGCTGCAAGATGCATGTGGCAGAATGCTTCGTCCTGGTATTTATGTCAGGTTCACTCTTTGGCATTACATCTTTTTCAGATCCGCTATGCTGGTGCTGCCGACAGTTCAGTTCAGTTTATCTTCTATCAGCCCATCATTCATCGATGGAGGGAAACTGATTTTTTTCCATGTTCAGCATCCTGTGGAGGAGGTAATGAATTACCACTGTATTCCAAAAACAGTCATCTGCATTCAGTACCTGTCCCAGCTGCTGCACTGAGATTTGGACCTTTACAATGGGCAAAATCTGAAAATGAAAGTAGTTACATCTAAATGGAGGGATGTAGCAACAGTGGTAGTAACCTGTAGATTTTTTAGCAACACACCAAGCTCCACACATAAAGTACATTTTGATATCCACATGACTGCATTTAATGCTACAGCTGTCAAATATAAGGGCTGATGGGATCTGGGCCCACTTTGGAATCACAAGATGACTCCATTTGCCCCAGTCCCCACCAGCAGCTTTACCCTCTGAACTGAAACTGAGTGTACAAATCTTGGTGGCCAAGAAATTTCAGCCTTTGTTTTGTCTTTTTGCTCTAGGTTTCTGAATTTTTATTTGACCATACTAGTTATCTTTTCTTTCCTACTACATGTGAATTGTGGTTTACTCTGGGCTGTGAAACAGTAGCTGTTATGTTCAAAGGTGCTGATATTTTCAGTTTGCTTTTTACCAAACCAGAACTTAGATGCAAGAGAGAGACAGGAAGAATACCACATCACATATTATTTCTTCCACTGTGCATTGCAGGTTATCAACTAACATCTGCTGAATGTTTTGATCTGAGAAGCAACCGGGTAGTAGCAGATCAGTACTGTCACTATTATCCTGAAAATATCAAGCCAAAGCCAAAACTTCAAGAGTGTAATCTGGATCCTTGTCCTGCAAGGTCAGTCAGCTCTAATTTTAAAAGAAACCAGGCCCTAAAAAAGTAAAATAAAATAGGAAGATGTTCTGTTGCTATTGCTTACAGTGTCATTTTGTCTATTCAATTCAACATTTAGTCTATGTAATTCAACCTCTTTCTCATCCTGAGGATGTACTGCATAGAAAAAGACCTCTGTTTAGCATCTCCACATTGCACGGACTGTGATTTGAGGTGGTTGTTTCTTCCCCTCTGATTGTGTTTTGCCTCATTAAACATTATAAAGTGTGAAAAAACTAATTATCCATAATACCATCCCATGATCAACACATGCCTCTTAAGTGTTAGTCAGATGGGAAAAATTCTCTTGGGGTAAAAATGTTGTTGGAGAATGGTTGTCATCACAATTACAGGCATTATTTTTATGGGTTTTTTTACATATTCTCCTTAATAAAAAGCTTACTTGCAGTCATGTCAGCTTGTAAGAATATAAGAATTTGTTCTTACAATTTGTTCTTTGGCCCTGCACAAAGGGCTGCTCTCTGCTCACCTGCCAAACACTCTTCCTTGGAAGATAAATAATAAAAATAGGAAGATCACAGAGTCAGATTTCCCATGTATAAGAAAAAGAACAAAATCACAAAAAGGACCAGTCCTGTGTCGCATAGATTCCCCTGAACTTAGTAGAAGTCAGTTTGTAGCTGCTTATAAGCTGCAAGCATCTGTTTGTGTAATACAAATTTTTCAGTCCTTTGCTAAAAGATGGTTAAGCACAGCCCAGCAGACATGCATCCAGGGATGCCCTAAAGCCATTAAATTTACCTGCTCCTTTCCCTCTAGATGAGTTTTGTGCCAAGTTTGATTAAGTGCGTTCAAACAAGTGTCACCTCAAAAGTTGCTATGGCCCTTCAGATTGTTGGAGGTTGCCATAGAAAAAAGATGTACTGACCAGGAGGAGGATGTTTTATGGACCTATGGGACTATGTATACACGTGACTGAGGATGATTGCTTCCCAAATTAGGTATACCAGCTTCAGACTAGCTAGGCATTATCAGTGCAGAACAAATCACTCCAAACCTAAGATACTTTTTACCTCTTCTAGAAATTTTTCATTAAAGTTCTTTCACTTTTCATAACTGGAGTTAATACTCAGGTTTCTTCATCACTGAAGACACATTTACATGGAGTGTATGGCAGTTAATATTCCTTTGTTCTAGTAAACACATTTTTAATGATAATTCTGTTTGTAAATAATTAAAAGTCAGATATGTTCTCATACAGTTTAAAATTTTAAGTTGAAAGCTCCCAGAATTAAAAAGTGGAAATATCAAAACTTGAAATGCAACATTATCCCACCTGTATTGTACATTCTTTAGGTTACGTACTTTATCATGTATTTCATTAGGATGTATTAAGGATTTAATATTAAGAATGCAGCTTCACTAGGGTTTTGTGAAAAGTATTTGCTGTTAGGCATGTACTCAGAAGTGATTTTTCAACTCAGACATTGCTTTCCCACAATGCAACAAGACCAGTTTTTCCTGTAACAGTATTCTGTCAAGTTCAGTGTCTGACTTCTCTTATCCTAGTACTTTATACAAAAATATACATATTTAATTTCTCAGTTTACTTAAATATATTAACAGTTGCAACTAGAAACCTTACTTTAATACAATTCTTGTATTTTTTTCTTCAGTGATTTTCTAAGATCAAAACCTGTTTATTTGAATTCTCCTTTGAATTTTTTGAAACAAATGTCAGTAAAGTAGAGGCAAGGTATGATCAGGTAAGAAACTAAATATGAACATCTCAGAAAAAGGATTGCTGGAAGGTGTAAATCAATATGAAACCTGTCTTCTAGATTCATCTTTCACAATACCAGTAAGAAAGTAATTTTATGTAGCTGCTTTTTTTTTTTTTAAAAGCCCAAGCTGCTATTTTTTTTTAATATAGTTCTGAGTCAAATATGCAATTTGCCTCTGGAATATGTAGTATGGATATTTTCCATATTTCCCCAATAATTTTAAATGACACATTCTCAAACGGTAAGTCAGATGACTGCATCATACATGGGAGGGAAGAGAGAAAAAAATAACAGGTGGGCAGATGTCAGGAAACAATTTTTGTTTTATATAAGACATAACAAAGCAAACTTGGTGACATAAAGACCCTGAAGGGAAGAAGAGTAATTTAGAAGTACAGCTGTGCCGTCCCAAGGTACAAACAGTAACAGAGAGGAATTGACTTTTTGGAAACATCCTCACAGAATGCCAAATTGTAAAAGATTATTTTGAAAAGTGCCTTTGTAAAGACTTCAAGAATCAACAACCCAGACAGAAAACCAGAGGAAATCTGTGGTAACTTCTGGAATCCTGATGCTTTCTTAGTCAGGAAGAAGGTAGTTGAAGCAGAACAATGGGGTCAGGAGCATGAACATGGAGGGCGTCTTGGCTCTGCAGTGTATTTGCTGTGTGGGAGCCGTTCTGCTCCGCTGGTATAAAATGAAGATGTTAATTTTTCCTGGCAAACACAGTTCCAGTGAGGCATAGCTGATTAGTGGTTGCTAACTGTTCCTGTGCTGTGTCAATGAATGCCACAGAAAATAATCGTGGAAGACCACAGTGGTGCTGAATAAAGCAACTGAGAGAGGTTACTGTAGAAGAACTTACATTAAAATTTTAAGCAAAGGGCAGGCTGAAAGAAAAGTTTAAATGAATACCAGGAGTATTGTGTGGGCCTGCAACCAGTTGCCTCTTTAGGCTTAGTGTACAGAAAAGTTTTACTTTATTGTGCTTGTTATGACAATAATTAGCAGTATTGAAGGCATCGTGAGTAGCAAAAAATACCATAGACTGAACGAACATGCAAAATGAATCAACTTTTCTTCCTGCAAAGCCAGTTTCTCACATACTTGGAGGAGAAGCAGTGTGTGGAAGGTTATTTATTAAACATATGTCATTTATACTTGTTCCTTTTTCACATTAAGTAAAGGGGACCCATTCATCTAAGATTGGTAGTTAGTGTCTTGCAGGGTAGATGACGGGTCATGTCACCAAGTCCATTTTTGTCCCTGCATACTATCAGCGCTCTATCCAGCCTCTCTCATCAACCCTCTTTGGGATCCAGCTCCCTCCTTAGAAAGACAGACAGAAAAGATCTATTTATTTACAGGCCATTAAGATTTTACAGCACTCTGTACTTGACTGGGAAATATACATGTAATGTCTACTGATGTGAATAGTGCCCTGTTTGATTTAATCCATCCCTTTCTATGTGGCAAAGTCCATATTAAGTTTTCACCTATTTAATTAATTGAAAATCTTTTAACTAGCCAAAACTTCACAGACTGAAGGACTTAGGGGAGGTTTTCTAGCTATCATTAGCATCCTCCTGTCTGATATCCTCTAATGAAAGGTGAATGGAATTTTATTCTGCTTTGAGAAAAAGTATGTTTAGATTAGACTTAGCTGGGTCTGCTTGACACTCAGGACAGCTCTAACATGCTATAAGCTGAAGATACTGTTTCTTTCTTAATTCAAAGTCATTCCTCCAAAAAGCAATTTTTACAAATATTAAAAGAACTTTTACACCACTCATCATTCATCTACTCACCAGGATACTCTTGGAAGCAACATCAGTGCTGCTTCTCAAACTCATCTTCAGCTTTTACGTGGCATTCCCAGCTACACTGTTCTGCATTTTTACCAATATCTCCTCTATTTTTTGCCTTTCTCTGTTATGTATTTATGTGGGGGTTTCTGAGTCACAAAAGCTCTAGTGGTGCTCTTACCAGGGAATTTCAACGGTGTATAAAGATTTCTAAAGGCATCTTCAGCAAAGATTCTAACTTCATGCAGCTACTGTCTCAGGAATTTTGTATTAGCAAGCTTCTAACATGTGAGCTTCTTTTTATCACTTTGCCAACGATGCCAGTCTGATCTGCACCGGCAAAAATCCTGGAATGTGCCTAGAGCATTACTTCTAAGATTGCCACCAGAGATAGGGAAAGTTCAGGGGAAAAACCCCTAGTTCAAGCAAGACTTTCAACCCACAGACAACTGAAAGGATTCTCAGATATCCAGTTTATGAAGTTCTTCAGCAAAACTGCAAGCTCCACTTCCTACTTGTCAGTTTTTCATCTGGCATTCTCACTTCATTATCCATACTGGGTAGTGGCAGCAGGAGGCAGTCATCAACAAAAAGAAACTTAAATTTAAGTAACATTGTATTTTTCAGTTGTTAATTTTCAGCTAATCTAACAAGAGCAAGTAAGTACACAAAGTACAAGTAAAAGAACACAAACGACTGCTAGGATATTGCAGTCATTCAGTAGTGAGAATGTGATGTGAGTCTATACCATTTCCTGGGCAACAGTGCAAGATGTGCATAACTTTACATATTTCCTTCAAAAGAAAAGGAAGTAGTAATGAGTAAATATGCATGATTAAAAGGGCAACATAGAGTATCCTCTTAATCAGTAACAGAGGTCTCCATGCTTCATTACAAATTGGCACTCAAAGCAGGAAATCACCAAATGCTTGCTTTTTGCTTGTTATCAGCTTCCCTAAAGGTATAATATTATATAGCAATTATAAGGCAAGTATCACAGCAGTGCAGTTCCCATTTTCACTACATTCTTTCTGGGAGGTGAACAAAACTGGAGTACTGGTATGTTCCTGAAAAGACAGGCTGCATTTTCTGATTTACACAGTAGCAGCCATAGATCTGCAGTGATGAGAGGGATCTGAGACACAATGACTCATTTATTGTTGTTGTCCTCAACTGGGACATATGGTAAATTTAAGCTTTGTTTTGAATACTTCTTCACAAAAAATATCCCAGTTACTCAAGATACTGGGCTTTTTGACAACACTCCAGCTTTTTGCATGGATGTGGGGCACTGGTCATGACAATGCCCTTTCCTGATCTCTGCCTCAGGCAAATGGTCATTTTTGTGGATTTGCGTTTTTACTTAAGTTCTTAATTTGTTACAGGAGGGTTGAGAAAGCCTTTATGCCTTGCAGTGCTCTCTGAACTTTGGTTGCCTCTGATTGCTGAGTCTGGTCTCAATTTCCACAATCAATCATATGCATATGAATGATCCTAAAGACAGCAAGAGATAGGCATTCCAGGGGAAGATGAGACATGAAGGGTTTAGCCATCAAAGCAGAAGGGAGAACAAATCTTTTCCACCAGTACAGTTGAAGTGGCACATGCTGGAGAAAGTGAGACTGGTATTAGCAAAAAGTATGCTGCCTGCAAATGAGCATGCACCGTCAACAAACATCAACCATGTCAACTGTATATTTATGGAAGGTGGGTTTTTAAAAGTTCAGAATTTACTGAGGAGCTACAAAGGCTGCTGGAGAGATGAACTAAAGTGGTGTGTTATGCATGAAAAAAGTAGGGGGAAAGTTTAGGAGACCAAAAAAAATAATTCAGAGCAGCAGGAAAAAAACCAAAACAGGTAAGTTTTCAGGAAGGCTGAACTGGAAATAGTGATGCATTCAAGTAGAAATGGCAGTATGTATGCTTCCAGATACAGGAGTTGTAGATGAAGAAGGACCTGATAGCAGTGGTAATGCTCCAGTAGTTGTAATTGGGGCCACCTGAGTTCAAGAGCATAATGAAGATGAGCTGCAGATACTCCTAATGCCTAAAGAGACAATTTTCTTCTCAAGAAAAATAGACAAAACCTTGCATTTTTGGGCAGGGTAAAAGGCATTTAAATTAAGCTACAAAATTATTTTGTCAGAACAGGCAGGGAATGTGAGCCAAGAAGCATTTGCCAGAATATTAAAAGATGTGAACAGCAGAGCAAATTCAGCTCTAAGGAGATAGTTCATATTAAAAAAAGGACAGAAAGAAAGGCAGAAAGGAGCTGTCAGAATGCATCAGATAACAAACTATAAGGCAGGAAATTAGTTCTTGTACTGCTTTGAGCATTAAATACAAATAACTCTCTGCCCAAGTCGAAGGTATGGGAAGAGCAGTCTACTTAAGTTCTAGAAGAGATAAAAACTGCAGCAAGTAGTAAGACAGTCACTTAGAGAGATTTTCCCTAGTTAGTCAGTTTCTAATGTTTTGTAGTGGAAAATAACAAACTGCCATCTTTTATCAAACACCACCATAAAATATTAAACTGAATTAAAATAAAGAGAGACTTTTAGAAGCATTAGTCATGCTACAGGAAGGAAATACTTTTGCTGCTTCCAATTGATAACACCCATTTCAAGCCCTGGAAAGAGATTAGGCTTTAGCAGTCTATGGCAATGACAAGTAAACCATATGTTTCTTGGAATTTGAAATCATGACATGAACAAGTCATTTATTATAAAGGTGAGACACTGTTGTGCTGAACAGACATGCTATCTAAAGTGTGAGGGTTTTCTGGATGTAGCCACTAAAGGATAGCTTTCTCTGCAGTCCTCTGCATTTCTGAGTAGGCTATTTAAGTGTCCACTGACACACCACTTGAAAATGTCTAGTGAGAAATTGGCTTTTACCAATCCCTAAAGTACTAAGACAGTATAAAAGGTTATATAAATACAAACTACATGGTAGTTCTTCACGTTCCACAGTGGTAGAGCATAATGTGGTAAGATGATCATAATACTATCTTTATCTCAGAATTAAGCATGGTGGGCCAGAAACCAGAAATGTAACTAACTCATACTGGTAGTATAACTGAGAGTTAAAATACTTGCTACCTGCAAATGCAAGCATTCAAAAGCCAATATTGCCTGTACCTGTGGTGTTACTGTGTGTGTTGTCTACTCCAGCTCTGAATGGAAACAGTGAGTTTTAAAGAGTAACACATGAGAAACATTAACAGATACCATCTATTTGAGGGCCTTGACACCTGTATCTGAGGGCAGAAAGGACTCTTGTAGCTCAAGGTGATAATGTCTCAGTGTGGCATCTTCACAGAGCACTGTGACAGGAGGGTGCAGTATCACACACTGCCTTGGTGTCAGGATTTGTAGTGTTAAAGTGGAGACTTTTTCACAAGCCTGACATCCATCCAATGAAAATCACGGCTCTCAGGGAGATGTTGACTCAGATACTAAAATCTTACTTATGTGATGAACTTAAGTGTTTCCTTACATTTAATGAATGAATTAGCTGTCCATAGCCAACTTAGGCTGCTCCAACATTTTATTATTATTTGTGAATTACTATTAATACTTTTGACATACTTTGGACCATTGCTTAGATGGCATAATCCCTGACACGCAAATCATTTACTCTCAAGTCCTATAGATTTCAGTGAAGGGTTATGGCCACCCAGGATTGCAGGCACCCTACAGCTGCAGCCCTGTGGGTAGGAAACCTCCAGGAAAACAGAGCCTACAGCAGAACTGAAGGCTGTAAACCCAAGACGTCCGAGTGTCCTGCAGAGGCCGGGCACTGGACAGCAGGGTGTGGGAACACTGGCACAGGAGCCGCAGGTGCCCCTACCCACTCCAAGCCTCCACTTGTCACGTCCATGCAGGGGCAGACAACCCTGAGGCATCTTGATGGGAGAGTCCTTTCCCTCTGCTGGCTCTTCTCCCAGCTCTAGCCCCTGTGCCTTTGCTTGGCTCAGCAGGTGGCTGACCTGAGAGCCATGGGCATGCAGGAGAGGGAGGTGGGAAGAGCTGGCACCTCATCAGAGAGTCATCAGGAGAAAGGCGTTCGTGCCTGTCATTTGTGCTAAGGGGGTGACTTGAGGACAAAAGGGAGCTACCAGGGAAGATAACACCAAACGTGACTTTCAAGGACTGTGGCTGTGGGCACTTATTGCAGGAAAAAGCTGAACATTTGCAGAGATGGCAGACCTGGGTGCAGCACACCCACCTCTGGCACGTGCAGCTCCCGCTCCAGCTGGACGTGTGCCTTGGAAGAGTGACTGTGCTGAAGCTGCCAGCACTCAGGAATAAAACAATTCAAATGCATATGACACAACTTGTTGGTCTGAAAGGCATGGGAGATTTCAGACATAAGAGACACAACAGCTTTTCAAAATAATTTGCTTTGTGCTCCTGATCCTGCCAAAGCAGGTTTGCTCTAGGTGTTGCGTGAATGAGTCCTGTTAGCCAGAAATCTCAGCGTAGTGGAGGAATTAATTATGAATTATTATTTGCTCTGTTCATTTAGCATGCCATCACCTTTGCATTGTCTGAGTAATGTATAATGAATAAAGCCCGTAAACTAGACTTCATCTATCTCTTCATAGAGTATGATGGACTGATAGATTCATAGACTTTAAACCACTTTGTTCAGTCAAAAAGCACAGGATTCACCGAAGTAATCCCTAAAATGTTTTTTAAATCATTCAGTTAGGCTTGGTTTTGTGGGGGGTTTTGTGGAACGCACACGCAAAAACCGCACAAGACTAGCTAGGAAAGATGCAGTAGGTATTACCAGTACAACAACCATCTGTTGTTCTGTTGTATCTTCAAGCTGATTTTTAAAGTCATATATTAAGCCATTGTTTATTACTGCAGGGGACTTTTTCTGTTGCTGAGAATCATTTTCTTGCAGTAACAGAATGAGAGCCTTTGGCAGCCTCTCACATATGCACAAGGACAGTGTCAGTAATTCTATGGACCTCTGTTACAGCATTTACAGAATTGCAATTTATGTATGCAAAATTCTTTGAGGGTCAAACCTTTCCAATGACAATATTAACCTAGTGTTTTGTAAATGTTATTTAATCTTCATAATGGTGTTTGAATGTGGTACAGTTATTTCCATTGGAATGGCTTTGGATATTATGTGTTCTAATGCATGTAGACCTGGATTATGCATACAGATCATGTTTATTAGAAAGAAAACATTTCTTACTGCAATGAGTGAGAAATGTTTTGAAATCTATTTCTTCCTTAGGCAGTAGGTGCTTTTATAGTATAATTATTTCATTTCTGAACTTGGTATATTAATCTTTTTTCCAACCACTCCTCAGCAAGCTGATGAGCTGGAAAGTGCAAAATGCTTCAGCATAGAACCTCAGCAGCAGTGGTAGAAAAGTCAGGAAAGCAGCAGAGATTCCCAAAAGCATGAGCAAAACAACATCAGAAAAAGTCTTCTTCCATCTTCTTAAAATACTAATACACAATTTCACAAACTTCTCCAGGCTTCTACCCACCAAGCTAAGTCTGAAAAGACTTGTTCATTGGCCATATTCAAAATGACCCATCAGACTTTTACAAAGTTTTCCAATGCCAGAACTGCCTCTCCTAGATTTTTGGTTTTTTGTGGAGACAGGCAGCTCTCCGAAGATGCAAATATGCACAGGCATGCAGAGAGCTCCTGTGACTGCAGAGACTGCTCATCTTAGAGGCAGCTGTCTAGTTCCCATCACACGGTCTCAGAGCTCCAGTGTCTTCCCATGCTTTAGCTGGAAAATTCCAGCACTCTGACCTGGCTCTGACTCCTCGCTGTGAAAACACAATGGGATCCATTCTCCTATCGTGGAAAAGTATGCACATAAAAAGCCTGTTGACTGAAAGAATAGACCCCTTCAGCTTTAGCATGACAAGACTCCTTTGGATGCTTACAGCATTTTTCAGTGAACTCTGTTGAGTAAGGAGAATACTTTCTCCCTTCCCCCTCCTTTGCTCCTTCCCCCTTGCAGAAATCCATAGCAGCACACCTAGCACCTCTCATCTGTATAAGGCTCTCAAAAACAACTTTATTGTTTTCTGTCAGCTTCCTCTCCAAAACTTGGGTAGGGACATGCTTTTTATTTTAATGTATTTGGCATTCACTCTTCAATGGTTCTGCCCACCTGCCCCATCCAAGTTCTCTGTGGCATAGTGGCTTTGATGAAACTGATAGATTGGGTGCTCTGGAATCATATGGCTGATAATTGGGAGACAACATGACAGCATGGTTTGGCTGAGTCAGAATCTCTAAAAAGTGCAGACAAAAGATGAAATTCCAGACTAGCAATTCAGTGAGACCCTATAGCTGCCAACAAGGGAAGTGACATTCATTTCACACATAACTGGCACGATGATTGTTCAGATAATTACTAATATTGCCCTCTATAACGTTTACATACTATATTATTTAGATACTATACCAGTAACACTACAGCAAACCAAGGCAACCAGCCATGACATCACCAAAACCAAACAACAAAAAAACCAATTAAACAAAGCGACATATTACTCTTCTTTCCAGCTCCTTCTTTCTTCCAGAAAAAAACAAACAAACAAAAAAAAAAACTAAATAAAGAAGCAGGTTCTGAAGATGAATTAATTTGGACTGATTTAAGGTGGAAAGACAAGAATCGCAGTTTTGAATTCTTGCACTGGGTTTCCTCAAATTTCTAATTCTGACCCCTGTAAAACCAGATGTTTTATCCAAAGGGCAGAAACAACCATATAATAGCTCAAAAAAGGGGTTGATGTAGAGATGTCTGAAGTAGATAAAGTTTCCCTGTTGTCTTCAGTGACTTTGGATCCAAGCTCCAAGAAAGTACTAAGTGTAGAAATTTTTTTCATGGCAAATAGAACTTCAGAAATCTAAATAAAGTTTGGACAACTCATTTGTATTACTTGTGGTAATAGATTGCTTCTTAGTAAAACAGTAATATATTCATAAGAATAAAGTAGTAATCAGTGTTTTATTCTTCGAGCAACTCAGAAACAGTAGGATGGGAACATAAGTTTTGTTTCAAATGTGATAGCAACTTAGCTAAAATATCTTTTGTGGGGTTTTTTTGTTGTTTTGTTTGTTTGTTTTTAATATTGTGTAAAAAAATTGTATAATGTAATCATTTAGTGTTTATTTTATTATGTGTACCTTCTACTCAGAGGGTTGGCATTATTGTTCCTAACAGTGATGGATACAAGCAGATCATGCCCTATGACCTCTACCATCCCCTTCCTCGGTATGTAAAACAATCAACCAGATATTAGGATTAACAAATGTATTTACTTCTTTTTTCCTTTTCTCTGCATGTCTAGCTGAAGCAGCAATGCAGACTTATTAAGTGTGCAGTCCCTTTCTTTCTCTCTTTCCTCACACCCACCCCAACTCCCTTTTCCTCTCACAACTTTCCTTTTTCTTCCTTTTACTCAGCTCTGAACAGCACTATAAACTGTGGCTTTGTAAGGAACATAAGACTTTCTCGCTCTGTCCTGCAGTGCCACTTCTTGCATGCTTATAAATTCTGAAATTTTGGGGTTAGGCAGTATTAGTGATGTGTTCTGACCCTGCAAACCCATGCTAATGTCTACTTTAGGGGCATTAATCCATAGGGTTTCCAAGAAATCAGAGATCAGGGACAGGAGCAGGATCAAGGCCTGATTTGTATTATTAACTAACTCACAATTTAAATGTCTTTAATGTAAGACCTGAGATTCTCATGGAAATAATCACATAAGTAATTGCTCTTAAAGCAATGAATAAGACTGATGCTGATCAAAATATTTGGTGGCTGAAGGATAATAACCTTTCAGTTTTGAAATACCACCTGGACATGCAATAGTATTATTCTGTGTTTCCTTCTTCATTAATTTCATGTAGTATGAAGTCACAAAAAAAAAAACCTAGGCAACTTGTTTTCATGCTGGTGAGCAGACAACCTCCCTCAAATCATGGTAAGGCCTAATACAGAGAGCTTTCAGCATCAGTGCGCAGGCGCCATGCGTTCATGTTCAACAGAGTCTCCAGCCAAATTGTGGACCCCCTGAAACTGTGAGTGAGAAGACGAGGAGGTGAACAGCTTACGTGCCAGGCATTGTGGCTGCCATTCATGTTGACACCCTTTATCTGTGTCATTTGGGTTAGACTTTTCTCTTCCTAGCTAAGTGCTTATGGTTATGTACACCCAGCCATTTTCACCAAATATATCTGAGATACACTTATTAACTATATCACTGCATCTAATTCCTTCTTTCTGGAAAACACTTTTCCCTGTTCTTTATTTAAAAAAAAACACCACATACATACCTCCTAACCTCAAAAATTAAAACTCTGTTAGTAGGGAATATAGAAGGCAGAACATTAATATGGGGTTTAACACTCTAGCTTTTAATAAAACAGATTTTATTTCAATTGTGTACAAAGGACATGTACATTGACAAAAGACAGAGAACAATTTTTATCAGAGGATGATTCAGCAGTACTTGCCAGTGGAGGGACTGTACTTAATGAAAAAGTATCCTGAGCTCACAGAAGCTTTTTTACTGCTGAAGAAAATCCAGGATAAAGGATCAAAATGCCCTGAGGTAATTGGCTTTCAGTAACACTGAAAGCAAAAACAAAAGGACATTTGCCTTCTGGGGAAAAAAAACAAAAACAAAAACAAAACCAAAGTGAAATGTTTCCAGTGAGGTAGAACTTTTATACCACAGGATTACACAGGAATAGCCTCACTGGGTCATGACAGTGGTCCTGGATCCTCTCTGTGACAATGTCTTGGATATAAGAGAGGAAATACCAGACTTATTTTATGTGGCCAGCCATGTACACGTAGAAGACGATACATATATTATTGTATATGCATCACCGTAAAAAAAGGATTATTCTCATAAGTATGCATAGCTTTTCAGCATACACCTTGTTCTCTGGATTTATCATTACATTCTCAATTGGCACCTGTAGAGAAAAGATGGTTTCTCAGTTCCTCTCACTGCCTCAACTGTAAGGAAACAAGACCCATATCGATTATCCATCAGAGGCCACATATCCTATCAGTATAGTCACGCTTTCTTTTTGGTAATTTCCTTCAATCTTTTTTTAACTCAACTCAATTGTTTCACTGGAAAGAAACGCTGCTGCTTCCCTGCACGTTCATGCAAAAGGAACATCAGCTTCGGAGCATGCTGAGCTTCCAGTGATTAGTGACAAAGATTCTTTGGAAAATGACAAATTGTGAAAACATGATAATCTCATCACTTAAGAAAAAAGGAATTAAGTTAAAAGAATTGAGTTTCTGTGGCAATAGTCACTGGGTTAGTAGGAGAGTGATTTCATATTATTAATCAGTGACTTAAAGACAGCAGCCATGAGAGTGCTTTGCTGTTATGCCTCTTTATGAAAATATGTATAGGATTAATTTTTAATTACATTAATCAGGAAAATAACCCACTTGCAGATAGCAGTTTATGCATTTGGGGGGGTGGGGCTGGGGGACACAGGGTTTCCTTTTTCTGATGCCTCTCTGTTTTGGGGTTGGGTTTTTTTGCCCAGATGGGAAAGTACACCCTGGACCGCCTGTTCCTCATCCTGTGGAGGGGGCATTCAAAGCCGCAGTGTCTCATGTGTGGAAGAAGACATTCAGGGGCATATCAGCCCTGTGGAAGAATGGAAGTGCATGTACACTCCAAAGATGCCTGTTGTCCAGCCTTGCAATGTATTTGACTGCCCAAAGTGGCTTGCTCAGGAATGGTCTCCGGTAATCAGCTTAGCTTTGTTGGTTTTGTATTTACCACACTAGAAACATAAATTATAGTTTAGTGAGCTTGTGGAAGTAAACATTCCCTACTTACTTTCCTTATTATCATGACCTCTGTTTTTAATTTTGCTGTTTATCTAACTGCAAAGTAAATACTCAGGAATAATGTATTAGTAAGATTGACATGATTAAGGAGAACAATGGAAAAATAAATCAGATCTGTATTGTTAATTAGTGACCTTCTACTAACAATAGACTGGGAACATAAACGAAATGCACAAAAAAACAGTAAGCATGTAATGGCACATCTTTATTACAAGTTTGCAGCCATATATTGAATAGCATGAATTGCTGAGAGGCTTCCAGAGATACATGAAGCCATAAATGACTCTGCTCTTTGATGCTTGTTGTTGTCTGTTCCTCACTCACCTTTCCTTCTGTATGAAAGTAAATCTCTTTGACATATCAGTTTACAAAAGAAGAAAAGTACTTTGATTTTGCACATAAAGATCTAATTGGAATGTAGTTTCTCACCACCCCACTTTCTCAACAAGTAAAATGGGGTTTAGAAGCCAACCTAGCTCACCCACAGGTGAGGTGTTCTTGAGTCATTGCAAAGTGTTTAGTGATTTCCAGATGAAAGCTGCTGTCCAAGAGCAAAGTAATATTGGTAGTGTCCATAGCCCTTCCCACTGGTTAGTAGTTTTGATCCTCTCCTGTGCAACCAGAACTAAATTTCTGAAACAATCTGTACAGGGGCAAAAATTGATGTACCTTACCAAAAATAAATTTAAAAAGACACTTAAGAAATTGTCTGAGGAAAGAAAGCCCAAATAGTTTCCCATTCTGTTTGTTGCTATGTTCCAAAATAGTTGAGTGTCACCCCTGTTAACCCTTAAGCCCCAGTACTTTGTCCAAGCAAAGCCAAGTGGTTCCAGATGAAACTAACAGGGTGTTACTGAGGGACACATGGCCACAAGCCAAGTATCCAACACTGCGAGAGTGACACTGCAAGAGAAGTCCAGCAGCAAAATGTCCAAACCAAGTAAATGTGTAGAGAAAAAGGGAAAAATTGCAGTCAATTTTATACCACATCTGTAACTACCAAATGTTATGAATAATTTATGTTCAGAGTTGGGTGTTTCTGCATCATGTATCACTCTCTTAAGTACACATACTGCTATTGAATATTCCCCTTACCACTCTTGTGACATATAATTTCTTTTTCTTTTTTTTTTTTCCTCCAGTGCACTGTGACCTGCGGACAAGGACTCAGATACCGTGTGGTCCTTTGCATTGATCACAGGGGGATGCATACAGGAGGCTGTAGTCCTAAAACAAAGCCACACATAAAAGAAGAATGCATTGTACCCACTCCTTGCTACAAACCCAAAGGTAATGAGGCAGAAGGGTTTTTCATACATTTTTTGGACGTCTTTGCTGCTGAGCAGTTTTGTTTTGTTGCTGGTAGCACTGATTCCACCTGCAGTGAGTTGTGTTTGCTCCTTTAAGGCCTGCCATTTCTATTCCAGTCTGCCTGCTAGCAACTTGGAGTGAATGCTGGCCCCTTCCTCTTTCTTACAAGTTCTGTGGTTTCCACTGTTAATTTGTGGTCCAGCAGACCAAGCAATATAAATGTAAATTTGACCATAAGCATAAGAAGGTTTGACCTCACTGATTGGTCTGGGCTAAATTTCCCCTGTATTTTTAAAGGCATTAAATATATAAATAATATTTATGATAGATAAATGTAACCATAATTTTAAATTGCCTGTTCATAACTTGGAGCTTGAAATAGGTCAGAAGCAAGCATTGTATATCCCAACATGAAATTCCTTTTACTAGCTGGGCTGCAAAATTTGGCAGACTGTTAAACTTGAAGCATCTTATAGCAAGGAGTACTTACAACCTGTATAGAAATGTTGCTGGACTTGGGCCTCAGACAGAGAGTAATACTGGGGCAAATCCCCCACCTTTTGTTGAGAGAAAGACAAAATATTTCTGCAGCTGTTTGGAGTTTGTTATGGGGTGGGAATGTAAAAAAATAAAAAAAAAAAGTCCTGGAGAATGGATTGAATTAATGGACAGTGGCCAGGTGCAGCAGACACAGGTATCTGACTGTTTCCACGGGTGTATGAGCATGCATGTGTTTGTGCCTGTATACAGATCTATCGATAAAACCTCTGTGTCTGTATGCTGACTAACTTATGGAAACTTCCGGGCTACAGCGATGCAGGTGAACTGAATTTCCATAAACTGGACCTAAATCTGCCCATAAAAATAAATCAATTCCTTTTAAAAAATGAATTGCTACCCTGATCCATATTAAAAGCACTTATATGAAGCCCTGTGAAATGTGACCTATGACATCATGCTGAACCAAGATGGAACATTGAAATTTGGAATTTTAATTTCTGCACTCAGTGGCCGATGATGGACGCATTTGCCAAGTTTCAAAATTCCAGTTTATCTGGACTATGAGAATTCACTCTGCCTGCCAGCCACCAAAGTGGTGAAACCCAGACACAGGGCCTCTGGGGAGCAATGAGTATGTTTGCACTGTATTTTGCTGGCCGACATGAGCTCACTCCATTCACCTTCCAAGATGAAAAAAAAGGCTCTGTGACTGTGTTAGCATGACTCTGAGCCACATACAGAGATTGAGAGGGTTTGGACTCAGTCAATCAGCTGCTTTTATGGAACTTTACCTGCTTATGGTGTTCAGAGGACAGGTAAAGCAAGATCCTGTCTGCCTGCAGCATACAGCGTAAGCAAAATGCAGTAAGATATCAAAAAATCAGGTGCTGCAAACCATGCACATCTTGCTTTTGCGTAAGGGACCTAAGAAGGGTGCAAGACCAGCTAGGAAAACTTGGCATTTGTCAAGAAGTCTCTTCCAATGGAATTTGTCTGAAAACAAAGTCAATTGCTGTTTTTTGGAAGCCCACCCTTTTAACAGAGTGGCATCTTTACCCTGGGTAAACTTTTATGCTGCCCTTTAAAGTAAAATCATGAGTGATTTCTGATTACAGGCAGCTCTTTCTTTCTTCCATTTTTTTATTCCCATGGGATGAGAAGTCCTACGTGAAGTGTATTGTTTTGCTTGTGTTTAATCTTACTTCTCATCTTGGTTCTGCAACACTCCCACAGTTCTCTCTCCATAATGCAAGTGGTAATGTTTGAAGACCCATATACCTGAAGGCTGAATCATGCTTTCAGAAGAGAGTTGGACCAGATGATATCCAGAGGTCTCTTCCAAATCAAATTGAAAAAGTGCTGGACTTTTGTCCTTCTTATTTCACAAATCTAGTTAGAAATTTAGAACAGAAAGGGTACCAAAGTACCTCTCCTCTATTGAATTTTTTTAATCTTAGCCTGCTTTGCCATCTGGAGCTGGATTAACACAAAGCAGAAAAACAATCTTCCTAGCTAACTGAAGCAGCAAGACAAAAGATGTGGAATTCCTTCTTCTTTTAACACACTGTGTTAAACAGAAATAGAATTCAAATAGTCTATGTAATTTATTTTGGTTTAGTTTATTTAAGCACTGAGGCACTTTATTTTACACGAATAATGGGGAAAAATAGGGTATCCCTGGATTAAGCAATGATTTTCAGTTTTAATAATGAAAGTTTATTCATCTAATAGAACTTTGTAACATAGAATTTAATTGTTTTTACTGAAATTGTTTTATAAAAGGAGAGACTTTAATCTGCAAAGGTAAAAAATCCTTCTTAGATTACATTAGGAGTACTTTTTATTCATTTTTTTTGCCATAGCACAGTGTACAACATCAACATTTCTAACCCTGTAACAAATTTTACAGTGTAGATGGTAGTTAAGTACATCTTTAAAAAAGAAGGCATAACAGGCAATGATACACAAGAGCTTTTGCATTTTACAAGTATTTGCATCTAAGCAAAAAAGCACAGAAGTAAGATCTGGCTTTCCAAAACCCATAAAACAAGCTGCAGAACATAGAAATAGAAATAACTCCTACATATTTTTGATAAAAAATGTGGTAAAATACAGATTAAACTAAGAACCGTGCTGGCAAATATTCATCCTTAAATAGCACTAATAAATATGTTAGAGTAGGAGCTTGGCAAGATATTTCTAAGAGAAAGGCATAGTAACTCTGTTACTGTCCTTTTTTTCCTGAGTTAATAACTTGCTCCAAGGAAATTTGCTTGACTAAAGTTGCAGTAGCTGTGAAATCAAGTTGTAAGTTGTTGTTCCTCTATGATACAGCTGACAGATGGGAAATTTTGTGTGCATATCTGAAAGGTTCACTGTTGTGCACAGCAAAGTCACAGAAAATACCCAACTATTCTGAACAATATTAATCTGCTCCCACTGGCAAGTAAAAATCCATGCATTATATAAACCTGAAAGGCTTAGGTGATTTGTGAGTGGCAAATAGGTCTGGCCCTGGTTCTCCTCAGTGGTCTGAGTCTCACTCCCTTTTATTTGTGTTTTTTCCCCTGATCCTAGCACAGAACATTTTGTTGAAATGCAGAGCTCCTTCTCAAATTATAGTGCCAAAATTGCTCTTTCTTTATACCCCATTAGAGCTAAAACAGCTTCACCACCTTCAGCTCAAATATTCCACTTTGACACTGCATGAAAGCAGAGCTTGGCTCATGGAGCAGCATGGCCGGGCGCTCTGCAGAGCAGACCAGCTCATTACACTGCACACATATCCTGCATGGGAAGAAAAGCAGCTCTACTGTTTTCCATCAGAAATGACAGGAAAAGTATCAATCTCATTTTTTAAAATCCACATAGCTGATGAATTGATAAAGTTGAAAAGTATAGCTGGTCCATTTTATTACAGTTTCTCTGTCTGTGATATCACTCATCAAATCAAGATTTTCTCCCTTCTTGTGATCTATCAAAAACAAGCTTAATTTGTCTTCTGAAGTTCTAAAATTTAAGGGTTAACACAGGAATTTTATAAATTTTGCCTTTTCAGTGTCAGTGGAGGCTCATTAGACTTGCAAGACTCCCTCCAAAAAATACTTTCCAAAGTGTCTATTTTTACAGCCCAGTTGTATAATCTGAAAAGGACTGAATTTGCGTTTCTAGCTTTAGAGCACCATAGCCCTTCTAGCTGCAACAGTGAACTATCTGGTCATATAAGCTTGTAAGCCTTATAGTCCAGGTGATGGAGTTCCTTTCTCTCTCTCCTTTCTCTCTCTTTTTTCTTTGTGCTCCATGTGGATGAAGGCACATCTGCATCACACGTGTGCTTGGTGAGAGAGGGGAGACTGGCACACATAGCAGCATTACTGCATGTTTCCTATTTTCATGTGCTTGTATTTGTTTCCTAGAGAAACTTCCCATGGAAGCAAAGTTGCCATGGTATAAGCAGGCTCAAGAGCTGGAGGAAGGAGCAGTGGTTTCTGAAGAACCTTCGTAAGTCTTAAAAATTTGCTTACAAAAGGTTCTTACGATGTGGGGATATGGGGCTTGCACTGAACTAAGACAGTCTCTTGAAAATGTATTTGGGTTTTTTTTAGGGTATAAAGGCTAAATAAACCAAACCCTGTGGAAATCAACAGGCTTAAGGCTGTGTCACATTTAGGCATGAAGAGACAGAATTCAAGAGGGCAAATGCAGATTTCATTTGAACAAATATACATATGTTTTATTTAAGATCATTTACAATAATATTATAGTGAGAGTCTGCCTACGTATGTAGTTGTGTGTTCCCCACTGCCATTGTATCTCCACAGCTTAGCGCCTTTGTTTACCCTCACAATACCCCTGTGAAGTAAGAAGTAAAATACAGGCAGCCAGTGCTGATTCCCTCTCACCTCTCTCCCCAGCAAGAGTACAGTAGCAGCAGAAAAATGAATTAACTTTAGCAGAAAATAAGCTAGAAACTTCAGCCTATGGTTTGGATTGCCTTATCATCACTTACCACATCATTTCAGGGACTTCCCCCTCCCTGCATTTCTAGTCACTTCATGACAGTCTTTGCCCAGCCATGCTTGCAAGATCAATCTTAGTCAGCACGTTGTACCCCATTAGTAGCTCCTCCTCCTGCTGCACAACCTCTTGGTTGGCAGGTTGGCCTATGTACATACATTGGCAATCCTCTCAAATTAGGGCTGCCTGAAATGACGGGAACTGTACATTTTCCTCCTAAATACGTAAAATTATATCATTGTGTCCTATAACTGCAACTTTTAAGTTTTTTCTTTTCCTATTCATTTGTGTTCTGTTTTGTGAAAAAGTTACCATGGAGTTAGGAAGAGGTGGAGGGTGTAAAATAGCTACAGGTAATGCTGAAGGAAAATAATATTACTTTGTTATTATACTATTATTAAAAAAAAAGAAGCTGGAAAAGAACACTTCCACTTAGGGTTAATAACCGCCTTTTTAGTGTATCAGTAAATAAATCTGACTGTATGAATCTGACTTGGTGTAGCCAAGTTCTTCACACAGTGCCATTGAAAATGCAGTTTAGCAGTTTCTGTATGTGCTCCATTTCATTAATAGTAGGACTACAGAAAAAGTTAACAAAATTAGGTGGTTTAAAAAAAATCCCCAGAATTTCATTCAGGGTCGAGTTTTATTGTCATTTATGGATAATTAATGTTTCTTATCCCAATAAAATTGCAATGATAAAGAAGCTTCAGTAAAACTGGTATACCGTATAAACCTTTAGCCATGAGGCCAAGACAATAAAAATACTGTTATGATTGTATTTTAGATTTTTTATTCTAGAACTGTCATAAATGCATGCTATAATTGTAACCTCTGTACAGACGCTCCTTGTGGCTGAGCACATGACATTTTTTACTGCAACTACAGCTGTGTTAGTTTGAAAAACATTATTTGTTATGCAATATAATTTCAGTTTTGACATGGTTAACCTGAATTGAAGTTATGTGAAACTGGAAAATTGAAATACAGCTAGAGACCTAGATAATAAAGCCCTCAAGATAAAAATTATTTTAATCCAGCTGCCATATGTGTACATAAATATATACATATATACACATACATGTATACACACACACATTTATATACACATATTGGAATGCTCGTATTCATATGTATATATATTAGGAGTAGCTATTGCATGTAATATAATGAGATCTTTAGTTGTTCCAGTATCATAGAATTTGTAGGTTGATTCATTCAGTCAGAGTCTAGAAAATTCAATATTTGTGAACATAATCATTTTTCATTTGTAAAGTGTACTCTATTTTCTTGTGACATTTTATGATTATACTAAACAACTTAGCTAAATGTGCATTTAGCAAACTGTAAATAAGCCCTATAAGCATACATTAAAAAAGATGTATTATCAGGAATTTTATCAGTTCATATCTAGAATAATTTTTACACTATGATTTTTTTTGATAGATTTTGTTAACAGTATTGACAGTGCTGTAGAAAAAGCATGTAGTAATATATTTATGATTATATGTAACTTTAAATATCAATAAGAAGGGGTTTCTAGAGAATAGGCATAACCTGCAGGGAAAGATGAAGAGGCTTTTGTTTATCATGATGTGCATTTTAATAAAATATTCTGGAAAACCTTACGGGTATATTACTTGTGATGTTAAAAGATATCTTGAGAGATATAAAGGGAAAGGGGTTTAAGAACTTTAGAATATTTTAAGTGCAGTTATGACAACTCCTTGCTTTACAGTTCACTGCTTTGCTGCAATGAAGGCCCTGTTCTGCAAAGACATCCTAACGTTTTTACCCCATCTCATGCAACATTTCAGTGATGCCAGTCAGACACTAGCATACCAACACAGTGGGGCACAGTACAGGCTAGACTCATGCTGCCATGGGGTGATATTTTGTACATGGGTTTTTTTTCCCTGCAAAGCACAGCTCTAGGAGCATGCATAATCTTTCTTTTTGGCTGAGGAGAAATCAACATGACAATCAATTAAATTAAAGTATAGGGTTTTATATGTGTTGACTAACAGCTAAAATAAAGGGCGCAAAGCCAGGACCTTCCTGCAGACTTCCCCAAAACTCAGCAATATCCATGCCTTGTGTTTCATTTGGAATGGTTTTAAGTCATAAGGCGTGAGACAGAAAGACCAAATAAAAACTTAGAAAACTTGTGCTGAAAGGGACATCCATGCAATCCACATTTGTAAACTGTAGCAGTCATCTGCATACTGTTCCAGAATATCTCATCTGTTGGCAGCAACCTTGAGCAGTTGAACCTCCACATAAAATTGGTTTTGGTGCCTCACTGTTAATAGTGTTTTTCATTAATGTCTGACTTTAAACAGCTATTTTTTAGGTCCTGGTTATTAGTTTGAAAAACTGTAAGTAATGACATAAAGAAGGAGACAAAACATTTAGAACTCACCAAGATACAATCAACAATCAACTTTCACGCCAGTTTTATAGCATCGTTTGCCTTCATTCAGCTGTGCAGGATTTCAAATACACCAGATATTGGAAAAGCAAGGTGTATTACATGATAATGCATGTTTTGGCCTGTATTTCTGCAGCTATGCAGAGACACAATGTAATGCCTCATGGCCTACCGTGCTGACAGATGTCAGGCTATCACCCACATGTTTTGGCTGATGAATGATCAGTCTGGATTGTAGGTGCACGCTAATTTGAGGTTTGGAATGGTCGAGAGTTTTTGAATGTTGGATCAAAAACTAGCTGGTGTAAGACAGTGTGTGATGTGGCCAGCTATTCTGCTGACTATGAATTTGAGTAATTAGAACACGGCCACTAATTTCTTACTGTCTCAAGCCTAAGTGTGTTGTGGTGTATCACTTCGCTGCAAATATTTTCAGATAGCATACCAGGGGTTGCAAAAAAAACCATTGTGATTGCTTGTTTCACCTCCTCAGCAATCCATTTATTTGATTCAGCAGAGCAGAGCTGGCTGAGCAAGGTTTGAGGGTGGGCGGGGAGCTGGGCAGCCAGGATGGGATTTCTTTGAGACCCTACTCCACTCAGCAGGAACGATGGGCAGAGGAGCGCCAATGTGGAGGGAAAGGGCAGCAGCTGCAGAGCAGGAGGAGTAGCAGAAAGCTTTCAGTGACACAGTAAGCCAGATACTGAAAAGGTAGCGTTGTGTGTTCACAAGGGTGTTTGCTTGAAGCTGGAGTAATGGAAGTTTACTCAGACAACCTATGCTTATGTGATTTTCCTATTCACTCTATATTGGTGCAATAATTACTAATTACCTG
Source organism: Falco peregrinus (assembly GCF_023634155.1). Lineage (NCBI taxonomy): Eukaryota > Metazoa > Chordata > Aves > Falconiformes > Falconidae > Falco > Falco peregrinus. The sequence continues at coordinate 49,004,625 of NC_073739.1, read as the reverse complement.
ACTGCACTTGGGCAGATGTCAGTAAGGACTTTTTTTTCTTTTCCTACACTTAATCTGAGGCTCTTCCCAAGCTTTCTTATGCCACCAAGTCACAGGCCCTGTTCTTTTTTACAGACAGGGTCATTCTTTGGAGCCAGCAGACCATTCTTCCCATACCACTATCACCCTTTCTTCCTTAGCATTCTTTAGGCAGAGAAAACAAACCCCATCTATAAGCAACTTTATTGTCCTTCTCAAGATGTATTTTCGCTTGGAAGTTGAAAAGCTAAAGCTGAACATTTTCAGCATATTTTTTCTATGCATTGAGTTGTCATATTTGTGAATCTCTGTATTGCTGTCTTGTGCATTTTGTGACTTTCTATTGAATGAGTTTTGTTACAAAATTGCATACCATGAGTAATAAAGTTACTTTTTTTTTTTTTTACATTGTCCTTCCACCTGTGATTTGTGACCACTCTCTAACATATGCTGCTAGAGCAGCTGCTAGAACAGCAGATGCCTCATTTTTATTCTATCCATGTGTAGTGCCTTTCATTATTTATTTCTTCAGGAATTTCTAAAGGAAGCAAGTCTTACCGTTTAATTTTGTCTGTATATGTCTGTCTGTCAGTTGCCTTCCTCTTCTCTTAGTAATGTCAGAATTTATTACTATTAACTGAATCTGACAGAGGTATAAAGTTATCACGGAGAATTTTACCCCTCTGTCAAATTTGGTTGATGTTCACCAGGAAATTTCAGTGGTAGTGTTTTCCACATGTTCTACTGAACAAAATGACTAGGTAGAAAACTGACACCTTACAATTCCCCAGCTGAAGGCAAGGTTTCTAAAGGAGTTCAATCCTTAAGAGATACCAGAGAATCCACTTGGGCAATCAGCCTTCAAATATAAATCCATGTTAAATTGGTCTTCATCAGTTCTGCTGCTCAAAGAATTAATCATAACCAGCTCAGCCACTTGAAGGCTAGAGGGAATAGTTATGTTTGTGTTGTCTGACCTGTTGCACCCCTAGATGGGGTCAATTAAATATAACTTGCTGACAGAACTACTATGAAATACTCTAGGTTGCTAAGAAAGTATTGTAATCTTTCTTAGGGCAAAGGTTTAAGGTGAGAAGTCCTGTGTTGTTGTACGTGTATGTTCTCCTGTTGTTTTCCATCTCTGAAGTGACCATTCACCAGGCCTTAGAAATATGTTATCTGAGAGAGGAGCCACAGTATCTTTCTGTCTGACTTCTTTCACTAGAGCTTATTACACCAGCACAGCGTGACAGCCAGAGTCAGAAAGACCAGCAGTCAGGATTAAAAAATCATGGTTTTTTCTATGTATAGTGTGATTGGTTTTGTGGGTTGTAGAGAGTTGTTTAAAAGATTTCTGTCTCTAACTCTTGAAAAATACTTTTGTGTGTTAACACCATACCCAGCTTTTAACATACTGCCATAAATAATGCTGGTGCTAGCCATAAAAAGGAGGAGAGGAGGGGGAAGAGGGCAAACAATAATATCTGGATGCCAGATGGCACCATCATAGTGATGGGGCTGGTTCAGTAAAAAACAGGAGGAAATTCCTGACATGCATTGGTGTGGGAGACAGAGCCCTCAGGGAACTGGATATGGACAGGGAGGCCAGTGTGGCAGTCACCCAGTGTCTCCTTCTTACTTTTCAGTAGTTATTTATGTTTCCAAAGACACATAAGCTCTTTTATTTTGGTTTTCCCTTTTAAATATTTTCCATCATGATGTTTGTACCTGATTCACAGGTTAATAAGTAATTTCAGAACTTCCTACAAATGTTTTGCTTTTAAAATAAAGCATGTTATGATTATTGCATTGCCAAAAACAATAGTGAATGCAGACAGAGATACTACCAACTGCTATGTTGTTGCTTCTCCACTTCAGTGTCATGCAGTAAAAAGGAAGTTTGAATTTTAGGGAAAGCTCTTCATATCAAGATCCAATGGTGAAAATGTTAAACTATGTATGTGCTCGGTCATAGGGAAGATCAACAGTGCAGCAGCATAACATTAGGTAATAATTTCTATCTGTTCATTCAAGGAGCAACTTAAGACAGTCACCAATACTTAGGATTTATGTGTATTATCTATACAAAGCAGAAGTAATTATCTTTCCCTGGGGAGAAAAACAGCAGTGAATTTATGGAGAACACGAACAGTATAGAATGATTTGACACAAGGCTGAAGGAAAAGGTCATATTCAAACTGAAGAGAAACTATAGAGGGACAATTGGTAATCACTCGGGTTGGAATTGGACCTATGCATCTGGCTCTGATGCCATTACTCCTACAGATGGAGCCCTGAGATTTTGTTAATGAGTGATCATGACCTCTGTTACACTTCTCTGAACAACGGCACCAGCAGTTACCCAGTGTTGTGTGTGAGTATCCTGTGGTGCTACCCACACCTGAAAACCTATGGAAAGGTGGCCTTTTCTGGAGAAAAAGGACAGGTTTGCATTTCAGGTCAAGACACAGAGTCTGGAAGTCTGAGCTCAGTTCCGAGTATTATTACAGAGAATTTCTAAGTCTTTGAACCAGCCACTGAGCATTTTATTTCAGCAATAATATCTGATTTCAGATGCCTTAATAGATAAGTATCTGTGCCTTCAAACACTCAGTCTTACTGCTACATGCAGTTCACAAAACCTCAGACTTTATCTGAACCATGGATTTATCCAATGATGGATTTTTTTTAAAAAAGCATTAAGTAATAGAAATTAATAAATAAAAATACGTTATTAAGTAGCCATGAAGAAAATAATCTATTTTTCTCTGTAGCTTAGAGGACATCAGTCTGTAAACACTTTTTTTTCTTCATAACATACATTGTAGTAACCCAAGTCCTAAACAGAGGAGGCAGTGGCTATCTACATCAAGTGTTCTGGAGATCTTCACAAAACTTAGCAGGGTGCTCCAATGGGGCTCAGCTTGAACCTACTACGCTCTGCTGTGGAAGGTCTCCCATTGTTGAGCATTGACTCTGTCTTTGTGTTTCTCTTATTCTTACTTCCCCAGTTACGTATATGTTACTATAAGGAAGGGAATACACACCAGTCCTTAGCTGTGCTCAGAGACTGAAGGAAAAAATATCATTATCCCAACAGTAAATACTGCCATTGTCATAGCTGTTCTCAAATTTTGATATCATTTTTGCTGTCTTTATATACAAGTGATATACAGCACATTGTAGTTTAGAAATGCTGGATTTTAAAATACCTTCCCTTTGTATTATTTAAAGAAAGGAAGTAGTTTTTTTCAAACACTAGACGCACTGTTTACTGAAAGAGACATTTTCATGTATGAATGTAACTAATAATATATACAAGTGCAAATAGTCTTTTCGACATTGAGTTGGGCAAGGGATGAAATTCTGTGGACAGCTGCAGTTCACTTGTACTTACAGGTACATTGGATGTGCAGTGTGAAGGCTGGACTGCTGTGCATTTCATAGTTTGACCAATATTTTTTATTAAGGGCTTTATATATACACTTGGTAAGTTGGTTTGGCTGTCATTTTAAAATTTCCTTAAAATATATTTTCAGTGATTGCAATACACTACAAAAGCAATGAGCCAAAACCAGCTCACACCTGAATGACTCCTGCAGAGGTCCACCAATGTCAGTGGCAACACATTTCTTTTCCTCTGTTCCTAGAACACATTCCTACAGTGTAGGCTAATATGCACATGAAAAATGGTGCAACAATAGTCCCTTCAGCTGAACACAATCTTGTGCAAACTGTGAAACCTCAACTGCTAACAGAAACCACTGAAAGATGCAATGTCTCTTGTAAATCACTATTTTGTGAGGGTGTTCATCTAATGGGAAAAGGTTGCTGGTCCATCACCATAAAAGTTCCCACAGGGCAAAGAAAAAGAATAAGCATTTGTGTACAGACACCATTCACTTTTCAACCAGTTTTCTTTGGAGAGTTTTCCACCTTTCGTTCCAACACTTTTCCTTTTCCAGCTTCAGACCACTGCTGCCCATGGAGATGCCCTCTTGGTGCAGGGTGACAGGCAGAGCAACTCTTCAGCTGTCCCACAGCTGGGTGCTGTAAAGCAGTCAATGATCCAGCAGTTGAGCAGCAGCAGACATGGCTAAGTCAGTCATAGCAAAGCAAGGCCATGATTTTCCGTCTTTCCAGCCTTCACTTCTCCACTTTATAGTGATCTCTTCAAAATAGGAGTAAAAGACTCTTCTTTAAGATATTCATCAGAGCTCTCAGAACACACTGCTGTATTTTTCCTCTGGGGAAGAAGCATTGTCATGTCTGCTGGGCAGGGGAATAGATGAACTCTGAGGCAATGACATAATGTTAATCACCGAGAAATGTGCTAAGAGCTATGGACCCATGTAACCTCTTTGAGGCGAGCGGCAGCTTTTTAACTTACATTTGTAGAGTTCTTAGCACAATTACGTTCTGGCTGACAGCTACTACTGCCACATTAGTAGAACTAGTTACTATCTTTTTCTTATTTATTAGGGCTGTTATTATGGGGACTATTGTTACAGCGGGATTTAATTAAGCAACATGCAGTGACAACTGAAACACCTCCATCATTTCATGTTTTCTAAAAAACTGGCTTCTCAGTACATCTATTCCACCACTTCCATTTTCAAAGAAGACTCAGATGTTAGCATACAGAAAATCATGATGCTGTACAGCGGCAAGTACAATATATGCAGAACAAATAACTTTAAACCCATGGAACTGACTGCTTATTACACATACTTTTTGTGTTTTGTACTCACCATTTGGCAACATTTATCATTAATGACCACACAAAGATATTTGAAAGCCTTTGTAATTTCCTGGGTTTAGGATGATGGAAGATTCAGAACCATTGTATATTTATATTATACGTTCACATTACATACATGTTCAGTATCTGATGACAAGTTCTAAATGGAGATTTTGTTTGCAGGGTTTTCTTGGGTTTTCCCCTGCATTTTCCAGTTTTCAACTCCTTTGATTCTACCAATTGCCTCTTTAGCAGCCAACAGTTATATTAGAATTAATTTACACTTCCAAATTTATCACTTAAAATGTAGAAATTGGACCTAGATAGATGAATAAAATATAATTTCCTGAAGGTATTCCAGTGTTTTCATTATGAGTTGCTGACTAGGGTAAAATAAAATAACCTGTGGCATTTATAGATAAAGCCTTATTTCAAAAAGGATCTAGTCTGCCTTAATAGTGCTCTTACTTCCTGTTTGTGTCCTCTCTCTTTTGTTCATGTGTTTCTACGTGTGATATACATCATGTGTAAATATTCTGAGTATATGAAGTACCTCTGTTTTCCTAAAAGAATAATTTTGGTACCTGGCAAAGTATTATCCCTTTTGGTTTGGAATACAGCAGCTCTTCAACAAAGCAAAGGTACACAACTATTCATAGTGTTAAAAAATATGAGGAAGACAATTTCTGATGAAGACCAGTGCCTTTTCTTTTTGTAACCTGATTAGGATTTCTGGCTCTTAGTCTGTCAGGTCAAGAAGCTATACATTTAAACTAATCAAAATATTGAAGTGTCAATGGCTGACATAGACTGTTTAATCTCTGACAGGAGATTTTCCACATCAAAATAGTATTATAGCAGTTGCACAGTCAGAAAAAACAATTTGAGTGGCCCAGCTGTACTGTTAAAGACTATAATCCTTTCAAATTGAAGGATATCAACTTTGAAACAAGACCATTATTTTAAGATAAAATGTCTCAGAGTAGTGAAATGGAATTACTTTGCATCATTAGTTTCTCAAAGGCTTTGCTCCAGAAAGAAAACTTGTGGTCTTTGTAGCAGCATTATAAACAGTTTCAAATGTTCTAATAATATATATAATCCATTTCTTTCCTTTCTATTACCTCCTGCGTATATTGCTAGAAGTAGATATTGGATTTATAATAAGACATTATAAACACCCACAAAATGTGGGTCAGGCACACTTTCTGCTCTAGAAGACTATGCTGTTCCAGTCAGGAACCTTGCTGAGTTTGAAGGTGCTGACAGATCCCAGACAATTACTGTTAATGGGAAAGTGTTGTCAATAGGGATTGTTCCTGTGAGCTTCTTAAAGGATTGCTCTTCTGTTCTAGCCCTCCTAGTGTATCTACAAGCACTGTCTTAGAATTTGCTCATGGCAGAAATTTTGGCAGAATGGCTAATAAAGAAGACAAGACAATCAGACAAAGCTATCTGAATCACCCTGCAACCCTGATTCATTACTGCAGTGCCTATGACCTGGAATCATTATTGCAGTGCTTTAATACCACCAATGTGAGGTATCTAGAGCATAAAGTAATGCAGGTCATGGCGTACTCTGGAACCATTGTTTCCAGAAAGATTTCGGAATCAGCAGAGATCAAGATGAGCTCACCAAAACAAGGTCTGTTACATTTACACAAGGTGGTAATGGTGTGGTATGAAACTGAAAGTGACCCTTCTACTTGATGTTATATTAATTAAAATGTTAGGCCAATTTCCTAACACTGATTTTTTTAAGATGTTGAAAAAGTGGCAACAACACAGGAAAATTAAGAAAATATTCTATTGTTGAGGAAAAGAAGGAAAAACTGGAATTCAGTCCATTTTGCTTATTTTAATCATGACTGCAAGGTCCTTCTATGAAAGTATGTATGGACTTTCAGAGGCAAAAATTTGGAGCATGTAAATGTTCCTAATAGATGAGACAACAGGAGCAGCCAGAGGAATACAGAATAAAATGGAATGCTGCTTTTTTAATGGGAAGGGGAATTAAATGTGCTAGGACAAAAAAATAAAAGCAGCTAAAGAGATGGTGGTTTCAGCATGTATTTTATAGCTTCAAATTAAGGCTTAAAAATTATTACTGCAATACACGAACAATGAAATTATTTTCCATGTAATGCTGCAACTAGCTGATAACAGAAGCCTGTTCAATACTTACTAGTATTGAACTTATAAGTCTAGTAAATATTATTACTTAATAGACATAATTGTGATATCAACTAAGGCAAAGGTGATCTACATTGAATACTAGAAAAAAGTAGTTAGGGGGATCACGATGCACGTTGGGAGATTGCAGGATGCCTCGCACTGAGACATTTCAGGATCAAAGCAGGTGCTTTAAGCATGTTTCTTTCTTCCTGGATGTAAGGAGACACTACACATGAGTACTTGAGAGACCTTCCAATGTTGCCATTGAGTTGTCCACAATATGTTAAGGCTTTTATGTGTATTTCATAATAGTCTTATGGTGAGGTGAAGCATTTGGCTCTCATTAAACAGAATTTAGCCTGGACAGGACTATACTTGCCTGGTTGGTTGTGGACATAAATTTTCTTGCTCTTTTTCTCTCACAGGTTTATTCCTGAGGCTTGGTCCACCTGTAGTGTCACCTGTGGAGTGGGCAGTCAGGTGCGGCTTGTGAAATGTCAGGTGCTCCTCTCTTTCTCTCAGTCTGTGGCTGACTTGCCCATCGACGAATGTGAAGGTCCCAAACCTGTGTCTCAGAGAGCCTGTTACAGTGGCCCCTGCAGTGGGGAGGTGACTGAGTATACCCCAGAGGAAAGTGACCTGCTGTATGGTAGCTTGCAGGATTTTGATGAGCTCTATGACTGGGAATACGAGGGCTTTACGGAATGCTCAGAGTCCTGTGGTGGAGGTAAGTGCATAATGTTTCTATGATGGATTTGCTTTCCCTCTTCAAGTGTGTGCTTTGCAGTTGACACCCACAGATGTGCTGCTTTGCCACAGTTATTTAGAATTATAGAATCATTTAGGTTAGGAAAGACCTTTAAGATCATTGAGACCAACTGTAAGATCATTCAGTCCAGCTGTATTTGAAAAGGTATGACTGAAAACAGTGGGAAAAAAGCATGTGCACAACATGTTTTTGCTCAGGACTTTCAGGCTCCATGAGCAGGCTGTCACCAAGAGTGATCCAGTGTATCACAGGTCTCTTTCCTTGTATCAGCTGATCACTCAGAAGGCACTACACAAAAAAGATGAATGTTAAAGTGGTCTGGTGTACAGACTAAGAATCATGTGTCATTTTTAGCTTTTATCTCTCGATCTGTACTGTGCAAGTATAAACGTGGAATAAATCGTCCACCCATAGCAGATGCACTGAATTATCAATATTCTAAGGGCTCAGCTGGTTCCCCAACTGCTACCACTAAGTGACATCAGCTCCAATTCCAGGGCAAAAGAAAACATATGGTAAAAAAGCCCTAATGGTGTGATTGTCTGAAGCTAGCAAGCTTGGCACTTGGAGTTGCCCAAAGTTAATCATGGTCTCAGCTTCCCCATGTCACAGACTATTAATGCACGGTTCTATGGTATCTTTTCTTTTTTTTATCCCATCATTTTGTCTAGCTAGTTCTGAGAAATACATCCACTCCGGTACTTTTAGAATTAGACTTCTCCTGCTGCTGACTTTTTACAAGTTTCAGGCTATTTAAAAAAGGATTAGTGTAGATAAATATGGAACTGGAAATCACTCAGCATTAATAGTGTGATCTCTACGGGTACACCAGTAATCAATTACAAATTTAAAAAACACAGTAGAAAATAATGCAATTTCTGTGCTTACTTTTAGCTTGCTGATGGTAGGCAGTCTTTAGAGCAGTTCACAGAATGTTATCAGTCCATTGCTACTATTGCTTTGTTTCCTACATAAAAAATATGACACACTAGTGTATGCTAAGTGGTGACAAACACTGACTTACAGGAGTATCTGTCATATATTGAAGCTACCAGCAAGCAGTAACAATTTGTCACACTTATATTGTGAATACTGAAACCTGAATAGATTCTAGAAGTATCCTCTTGGGGTAATTTCTCCGAATATAGTGACTATGTGTGTATTTTTCAACTATAACTCACAGAGACTGATATGACAGAGACATGTTACTTTATAAATTTAATCTCTTTCAACTGTCAGCAGAAACTGTTAGCTTGAAGAGGGAAATTTATTTTCATCTGATGTCAACTCCAAATTTTCCAGATTAGCAGATGCTAAGTCAGATATTTTTGTAGCCATAGGTGCAAGACCTGTCAAACTAATTTTATTGGGTTTGGAGTCTCAAGAGAAGAAATTAGATAGATGCAGAAGTAACCTTTCACCTCCCAGAAGTAACAACCAGAAGGAATTAGTTAGTTATTTAGTCTGCTGTCAGTGGCTGCATTTCCCAGAGCTGTCATCAAATATCATGTAACAATTATTCTATTCTGGTAGATATAAACACAGAAAACCTCATTTGATGGTATTTTGAAAGTGAATTCAAACTGCCTAGATTCACATCCTATCCTTACACCTTTTTATACAGTGATTTCCTATTGAGAACTGATTTATTTTTTCAGGGAAAGCAATTTTAAAGCAAGCAACTTTTTATTCTAGTAGTATTGTGCAGTAAATAATGTTTAGAATTTAGTTGCTTGGCAAATAAAATTCTGGAAGTTCATACACATTTTTTAATTATCCCTATACCATGAAACTTCTGACTGATAAAGGTCTTTATATTCTCTAAATGTTCAGTGATCCATCCTTGATTTAAAGCTTATAACCATTTGCCTTATTGACCTATCAAAAACAGAGGGACAGGTGTTTTCAGTACACTGACACTCTCAGTGCCAGATTCAAGGAGAAGCTGAAGGAAGTGATTCTGAGCACATTTGTTTGCTGCTGAAGAAAGCCAGATTCATTTTTTATTATTATTTTTTTTATTCCCTGGCACAAACCATTTAGAGCCAGAAACTTCTGTCAATACATCGTCTAGTAACCACAGACTGGTTCAGTTCAGGCAGGAGCCCTTTTTCTTCAGTACCCATGCTGTCAGGCAAGATTACTGGTCATACTGGTAATTTTTTAAAAGGTAAAAAATTGTAAGATCTCTGAAAGGGAATTATAGTGAGCAGAGTAGAATACTGGTAGGATAGGCTAAAATTATTGGAAATACAATCGGAGATTACTTAGGTGGCAGGAATAAGCACAGGGAATGAACTCATGAGGAGGTCTGGAGCAGGTTGAATACTGAAAACTGAAGAACAGTAGTATCAAAGCTTGTCTATATGAATTTGATAAAACAAAACCATCTCTGAGAAACAAAGAAAAGACTGAATTCAAGACCTTGCAGTCAATCCCTTTTGGATAGTCAGCACCAAAGCAGACAATGGAAAAGTGTTAAAGTAATTGATGATCATTGATCAAGAGCTCATTAGTGACACTCTTCAGAGAGGAGGAATTGAAGCTGTAAAAGTTTACAAAATCTTGATCTGGAAAGGAAAATACCCAGCACATAGAGATGGTGAGTGAGCTGTATCCCTGGTAGGCAGGATGATGTCACCAGCATATGGCAGGACTCAGTGGTTTCCTTCCACAGAGTTAAGAGTACTTACCTGGTTTCCATACCTCTGGATTAGCAGACCTTCTCTCCTAGCTTCATCTGATTGTCTTGCTGCCAGGCCTGCACAAGTGATCAATGCAAAACAGAGACCAGTAACGCACACAGTGCCATTTCCCGTCAGCTAGAGAATCACTTCTGTTCTGCAGCCAGAAGCAGTCTGTCCTGAGGAATCAATTCATACACCTGTGTTTGTGGTACATTACGATAACATCCTCAATAAAAAAAATGATTGCGCTGGGAAGATACCGAGCACGACAGGGTGGAGAACATATTGCTTGTGTATAGAAATTTCATTGGTTTCTTTTCCTAGAAATAAATCGTTGCCATTTATCTTATTATTTCAATGCGCTATCCTTTTTACAGTTTTTTTAAGTATTTTGGGCGAGTACTTGAATAGCAAAAGAGCTTAAAAATATGGGGCCACCTTGTAAAGAAGAAACCCACAAGAAAGTTGGCTGACTTCAAGGACTTTGCTAATTTTGATGTTGATGTCCATGTCCAAAAATGTCTAATTTCTTTCTTTTCTTCAGCACCTTGAGTGCAGTGGAGAGGAGACACTGCCTATCCTTGAGTTATAGGCATGCCCTGAATAAGCTTGAACACATAGGAGCCAATAAAACACTCAGCATGCCACTTCACTGTGGGCCTTTCCTCAGCCTGTACTGAGGATAAGAGGAACAAACCTATGCATAGTTTCAGCAGTACAGGAACTACAATAAGTTGCAGCACTTCCATCCTATTGAATAATACTATATCATTGTTTGCTTAATGACTTGTGCTCTGGCATCAGGAACAGCACTGGGTATCGTCAGTTCTGTTATACTGCTCTCAGAGCTGTTCAAACTCTTTCAAAACTTAAAAAAAAAAAATCAGTATCTTCAAAAGATTGTGAGGTATTCTGGAAAATTAATTGTTGGACTTGAGATGATGCAATTGTTACAAGTTCAGCTAATCTTTTCCTAACTCAGGAAGTAGGAATGCATGTAAAAAGCATACTTCCACTTTGCTTGAACCACTGTGGGTTAGATTTTTTTGAAGTTGAGACCAATTATTATCCTTGGACCCCCTGGGGAAGAAGTAGATCCTTTCTCACTAAGTACTCTTCTATGACATGTAGTGTTGCAGTCCCTAATTTTCTAGCTTTCTAATGTTGTGATCAAAAAAAATTGTAATATTTCCACCTTAATCATAGGAAAAATGAGACAGAGAAACTAGTATGCTGAAGAGTAAATAGGAATTGATATCACCCAGGATTTCCTGAGTTAGAATATAATCTCCAAGCTTCTCTCTTAGTCCCAACCGCTACCCCTGTTCTGTTCCAGCTCTCAGATGAACCCTGCAGGTTAGCATCTTCAGTTTAGAAGCAGGTCTGTGGATGCAGAAGAGTAACTGAGAGCAGCTGAACTGTCTGACTTTGTTTTACTTTACATTTGCATGCATAGCAATCATATTGTTGCTTAAAATACAGCATGCTGAAGTCAAGGCCATCTTCATGTCTTATCCTACTTGACTGACAAATAAACAGCCTTATTGCACTTATAGTGAAAGGATAAGGCACTACAGAGCACTGAAGAATTTTCTGTCTGGGGAAGGCAAGTGGTGAATGAACCTAGGGACATTCATTGTGATTAAGACACCTAGTGATACTGAAAGCAAGGGCAAGTAAACTATGAGGTGTTCTGGCCAGACCATCTGGTCTGGATATAAAAGGTGCAGTAAACAATTTATGACAGTGTCTGGAAAATTGCAAGTTGCAGATAAAAGCTTTCCCCTATAGAAGGGAGAAAAGAGCTGTGATTTTCCCTACTCAGCTGCGCTGTGCTGGGAAACATCCCCCTTTGATAGACACTCATACCATACTCCTCAAAGACCATCAGGCAGAGCATTTGGATGTGGACAGCCAACACCTCACTGCCATGCAGGAAGCAGCTTCCTTCCTCTTTGCAGCCTGCCCCTGCCTTCAGTTGGCCCTCCAGGTGCAGAGAGCTGACCGTGACCATGCATTGTTGCGTGCAGGTGTCCAGGAGGCTGTGGTGACCTGCCTGAACAAACAAACCAGGGAGACCGCAGAAGAGATGCTGTGTGTAACCAGCCGCCGCCCTCCACAGCTGCTGAAAGCCTGTAGCCTGGACCCTTGCCCCCCAAGGTAGGCTTATTATATCTTATGTCTTATCTTCTTACATTTTGTCTCATCTCTCTTACGAGGGATGTGACCACTGATAAAGTTGAGAAACTGATCTTCAAGCTCCCCATGAATCTGAGATGTTTGGGGCCAGGGATGCTTAGATCTGGGTATCACTGAAATGATTCCTGGAGTACAGGAGTAAAACATACAGACATGAGCCTGAGATGTCTCCTCAAGCTGTAGTACCACAGACTTAGCTGTCTGGGCTCAGCAGATCCATGTCACTCCCCCAGGGACTCCCTTTAACTGACATGAAGTGAGCAGAGCTGTTGTGAGCGAGCAAAACTCTGCTGCTGTGTAAGGTAGCAGGTTGGTAGTGTTATCAAAGGTAAGGCTACACAGGCCAGGGCTCTTCAGTCTTGTCCAGACATTTTGAAGAATCCATGATAAAAGCAAAACTAATACATACGTGTGGGTGTTTGTAGTGCAGTGAGTTGGCCAGAGCTATTTAAACAACACTAGCCATACAAAAAAAAGCATTTTAAGTAAGTTGTGACCCCAGACTCAGTGGCCTTTCATTCTGGAGGCACACAGTGCCTCACACATGCTCTTTCTCAGACTGCAGGGGCTTACAGCATCCTTACACCACAGTCATATCGACTAGGAAGTGCAAAGCTGTAGTAAAACCAAAGATCAAAATTCAGATGGCTTGCCTACTCAGGTTCTGCAGGGAGACAGTTATGGGTTGGCTTAACTTTACCCAGAGTCATGTCAAGTTTAAGGAGACTTCTCCAGCCTCCACTTTCGCAAAAGGTTTTGCAGAACCTGTTCCTCCCTGGCTTCAGGCAGGTTCCAGAATCCTGGCCTTAAAAATAGCAGATCTTTTTCTGCAGAGATACACATTTTTATGCTCCACAACAGAAAACAGTTGTCTGTGGTTCCAATGGTTTATTTAAATAAACCTAGGCCAGTCAAGTCTTCAAGACGTACTGTATACATATTGTCTTTATTCCCAGCTGTACACAGGTGCATTTACTCTTCTCTGGTAGTGTGGCAGGTTTGAAATACATTGATTTATAACTTTGAACTATTTAAAACACTCAGTGCTGTCCAGATGGTAGATATTCCTTAGAGTGTATAATGGTAGGTGTATGTATGCTTTATATGACAGCAGCCTATACAGAGTTATATCATTATGAATATTAGCAGATTTTGGATACACAGAGAAGGTTCACATGAAAAATCAAATACGGTGTCATATATGGCCAGCATCCAAGAATGATAAGGACAAAAATAACTGATTGGATAATCAGGATTTTGAGTCTGTGGCAAAAAGAGTCAAATAGGCTGACACATTTCACCATAGCATTACAGGAATTGCTTATGAGGATATTGCAACCCTGATTTTGTTAAATGGTCTGTATTGCTGGCAAAAACAAACAAATATTGTATTAATACTTGAAAAGAACTTTGCAGGTGGGAATCTCACTGTAATTGATAGGTAATAACATCACTGGAGCTGAGAGTGCATCGTAACAGATTGATCACCCATCGATTCTGACATTGAAAATAAATATTCGCTGGTTAAGAAAAAATAAGGCACACTCATGTAGGCCAGTATTTATGTGAGTTCTGTTACAAAAGTAGTCTGATAAATTGAGTGGATGCTTTTTTTTAATTAGTCTGTATGATAATCCATACCACTGTGGTAACCTTGCTACCAGAGTGGAGCTAGTTTAAAGCAACCTTGGGCATGTTGTTCGCTCCATGGATTACAAGATTATCATACTGTAGGTCAGTATCAGGCTGTGAAGCAGAGGTGAAAGGGGACTGAGGCAGTGAGGGGAGACTACGAAGCTTTCATCCACCCCTAGGGCTGCAACTGAGAAAAGGGGAAATTACTCCTTTCCCTGTATATACATCTCCTCTCCCTCCAGCCCCCTTGGTCTGGAGGAAATTGCCTGTCTGCAGAAATTTAAGCGGCGCAGAATGAAGAACAGCACGTGTTCTGCAAAATGGCTCCTCTGTTAAGAGCAAGGAGGCCTAAAACTCAAGGCTGCAGGCAGCAGGCAGCACGGCTAATGGAAAAAGAGGCAAGAAAGAAAGTTCATGTGTCTCCCAGGCAGGCTGTGACAGGATAACTTACTTATTTCCTGCAAACTTCTGAAGTTCTGTGTCTATTAATGCCATTGTATTAAATACAATGGTATATCAATTAGACTGATAATATTTAGTGTATAAAGATTAGTCTTTATAATAATTAATTGCAACAGTCTTAAGACTTCAAAAAAAAACACATAAGAAAGAAAAAATAAAAACAAAGAAAATAAAAAATAAAGGCTTTAGGGCTTTATTCTTTTCTTAATCATAAAATGCTTCAGTATTATAATTCAAGAAATCTTGATCCAGGAATCTGGTGGAAATTTAGGCTAAAATCCTGTCCTTATGAATGCTGAAGAAGGCATTGATACTGACTTACAAGTCCAAAACTTCTAATACACTGTGGCTGTGAACTTAGATCCTTGTTACAGAAGTTCCCAAAATGTGATCTGGGAACCATTGATATTTCCCAGAGCTTTCACTGATGGCTTATAAAGAATGCTTGCTGGTCTCATAGTGTTGGCTCTTCTCTTCGTTTTCCAGCTGCTAAAGTGCATTAACGGAAGCTCAAAGTATAACAACCGCTTTCCTAAAATGTCCTTGATGTGTAAGTGACTCGGAGCATGCAGTTGTGGTGGGTAGAGGAGGCAGTCTGATGAAAAGACAACTGAGGTGGTAATGAATGTCTCAGCAGACAAGGAATGTTGTCCGCAGCATAAAGAAGCTGAGAAGTCTTGCCCAAGAGAAAAAAAAAATCCCTCCTAATGTATTTAAATAAATTATTCCAGTTATGTTTCTTGAACCAAAACAGCCCAGCATGCTTAGAATTTAATACAGTTCAAGATCTTGTTTAACTTAAGTGGAAGAACACTTAAAAATTAGAACTTCCAAACTTCATGTTGCTTCTGCTGCAGGCACTTTTGGTTACATGTGGTGTTCTCTGTAGCCTCTCAAAGGGTTAGTCATGTAAGCCTCTCCTAGTCAACAACTGGTTTGTCTATTTTAATACAGATAAACAAAAGCATTGAACCACTGAATCTTTCCGGAAGGTCAGAAGGCATACATTTTTAGACAGACCTGTAGAAGTAGTCAGTGAAGAGTAATTTCATTCTGGTTTTGTTTCATCATTCTTTTTGGACACTCAAGAAGAGTGATGCTAAAGGGATCTTCACTGTTGGTCTTCTTCTTGCTCCCTACTAATAATAGATGTGGACAGGCTAGAAGACTTCGTTGCTCGCTTAATGTTTCACCTTGAAAACACTCTGTGGTATCGTCATCCTCTTAAGTTCCTAATTGCTCTGATCTTTCCTGGAACAAATTTTATTAAAAGCTAAAGTATACTGGCAATAGTTCAGATTTATGAAAACACTGAAAGGTGATGGTGCTCGTATAGCAGCTGAGAAAGCTTTATCATTTTCATTGAAATTCTGGCTTAATATCATTAGTAGCATATCATCAATAGCACATTGACATTCTGAGTCCTTTAAAAAGAGACAGAAAAACTAAACCACATAAATCTGTGTTCAACTATTCACAGCTATATGAGTCAGCAAAGTCTCATGCTTAAAATTCTTACAGAAGAAAGAAGAACCAGGAAGAGTTGCACATGAAAACTGTAGATTTCATCCATGTTCAAATCCCAAAGCATCTGAGTTTCCTGTAGTTTCAGACTTTGTTGAGAGTTTTTTTCTTGTTGCTTCAAAAACAATAGCAGAAAAAAAGCTCAGTCTCTTTCATCCAGGAAAACAGTATAACAAAATTTCCCATTTTGCTCTGAACTAAGAAATAGTGAACCACTCTGGAGGTGATTGCTAAGATGAGAGCTAGTAACTGATTTTCAGCACAGTAGGTACAGGATAAAATTTTATATCATTAATTTGGCATGCTCTTGTTTGATATTTCCATAAAAAGGATATAGCCTGTTTTGATATACCAGGAAAACCAGCATGCTTTCTCCAGGAAATAGGGGAATGAAGAACACTATGAACATTTTAATTCAGTCATTCAGTTACTTAATTTGTGTCAGTTAAGCTACATCACTTCCAGAATTACATAGTGGTACTTGAGCAGAGCAAAGTTTTCCCAGATGTACATGCAGAATAGATGTTCAATGTCTAGAAGTTTCTTTGCTAATCTCAAAAAACAAAAGGGCAGATCACTCAGTTTTGCCAATTGCTATGTTTGTATTCCAAATTACTAAAAAAAAAATAAAAATAATCAAAAAACCCTGACATTTTCTCAGTGTTGGCTTTATTGTTTTCACCAACAAAATTACTCACATCCAAAATGTGTCTTTTCCTCAGCCTCCACAACCCAAAATACAGAGGCAGTCATCATCTACTCAGATATAATTGCTCTTTTTTATAACAGCAACAGCATAAGCACCTCATGCTGAGCCAACAAACTCTACCAAAGGGGTAAAATAGAATGTTGTAACTGTGTCATTAATTATAACTGCTCAATAGTTTGGTCAATGTGTGTTGAAAAGATTTGGTAAACATGTATGGAGGAGTGGAGAGAAGCAATGAAAGCCAGATGGCTGAAAATGGATGAAATTCCAGGCAATTTCTACAATTTTGTTCTTGCATATTTTCAAAACTGAACTTTTATCCCTGTACAACAAACAGGGATAAAAAAGCTGAATGTTACAAAACAAAACAAGTGGGAAAAAAAAGATCATTCTAGGAATAGCACACAAATTCACAACACTCCCCCTTCACTCCTTCTAGCTCTGCCTCTGTTGTTAGCAAGAAAAGATAGGAAACCATCTGAGTGGTCCTGATACCTAGCTGAAGGGTCAAGGTAGCCTGAGGTAGGCTGGGCTCTAGCTCATTGCACAGTATCTTCTTTTTCTCTTCCTTTTCTTTTTTTTTTTTTCCCTGCATCTGCTTGTCTGTGGTTTTGCAATAAATTACCTGTTATTATTTTAATGTTTATTTGATGAATGCAGGATTGTCCGTCTGTTTTGCTCTGTTTCATTTCCCAGATGAAGTCAAACCATCAAGGAGAAAAAGATAAACATGTTTTCTGATTCATTTGGAGACATGAAGTATTAGGTTACTGGTAGGTCAGACGTAGTGTAAGATGGGCTCCCATCAACAATCTGAAATTAATTCAATATGTGTAGCAGGGCCAGAGCTTTCTTTAATCCATTAAAGGCGACCTCTGTTAGTGGCAGGGTGTTTTGCATCGCTCAAGTGAAATATTAGAGCATATCTGTCTAGTTCATGAAAAAGGTTTAAAGATTTGCAAGTCATTATGTCTACGGATACTGCAGGATAGCCTTACTGACTGGAGATGCCAGTTCTTGTTTTGTTGCAGTCAGTCCTCAGAGCTGTAATTTACAACTAACATTAATGAGGCAATGATGGTGTTACTGTCTCTGTGCCACAAAAAGATGTTCAACCCCTCAGAAACCCCTGAATATTTTTTTTAAGTGGGATGTATTTAAGTCTATTTTGATCTGAAGTGCATTGAGAATGTCTGTGACAGTCTCTTAAGTTGTAACCCACAAAGCCTTCTGGGATCACAGGCCATAGCTTGAACCATTGGTGGAGTAATTGGAAAATTAGACATTAGGAGTATGCTGTCAGACAGGGTAGATTCACCCCTATTTGAAGCATTTAGGGTGAGAAACAGCTTAAACAGGAGTCACAGGCTCAGAACCACATCTGTTGGCTCAGTTTACTTTGCTAAAGACAGGACTGTACAAAGACATCAAAAGAAGCTCTGTCCCTAGCTGTACCTGCGTTACCTGTATGACTACCCTGCACTACTGTAGTATCACCTGGGCCTTAAAATGTATTAATCTGTGACCTTAAAACATTTCTCTTTCTCTCCCGTATTTTTATAATAAACCGGCCCTTTTTTACCCTCTCCAGTTGTTAAGAGCTTATCCAAGATGTGTCTGACAGCCTACCCTTCCCCATTCTCAATGGATGTGTTGCCTGTGGTGGAGCAGTAACTGCATGCTCCTTAGTATCTCTCATTCAACAGCAGCTACAGTGGAGTCACCGAGGGGATCCATAGAAAGCAGTCTTTTCCTATGCACGTCACATCTAAATGTGAAGCAGAGCAACATGCAAGTTGCTAAGGTCAGTGGAGCATGTCTGGAGTCTCCATTACAGTCTGGCTTCAGCTCTTCTAGTTTAAAATTTCAGACTGCTTTCCCGGCCACTTTGCTTTTTTAAATAATTTGATGGTTCCTTCATTAGATAGGATTTCACCCATAGACATTTTCCTCCATTTCAAGTTATATTCCATCCAGGCTACTATGTTTATAAAATATTAGAGGGCAATTGTAAATTATTTATTTAATAACTTATACCATTTTTCCTTCTTACTTCAAAGAATAGCAGGCAACACTTCTTATTCCAAATTCTGTATACCTAGTAGATTATTTTCTTCTAAAAAAATCTCCAGGTTACAAATTTCACCAGGTTAGTACACCTTTGTGTTCAAACAATCTCACCATGCCCCACCACGGGTTTTTTGTAGCTTGGTTTGTGATGAGTGTGATTTTAAAGTCATGGTAGGAACTTAGTGAGTCCCTTTGCAGAGGAAAATTCCTCTTCTGTTTTTTCCTGGCACTGTTAGTAATTCCACCTTAATACAGTCAACTTCACTCTACCTTTCTCTTCTCTAATGCCTGTGCTAACCAGAACTTAATATTCACTTCCACTTTATATTTTTCAGTATTCTGAACAAATATGCTCTCACTTCAGCATTTCAGAACTTCTAATTCTTAGGGTTTTTTCTGCAAATTTATCCTCGGTTTTCTTGTGTATTAATTTACTGCCTCAACAGCAGGATTCAGCTCCCAAAAGAAAGCTTTCCCAGCAGTGACAATAAAGAGCACTCCTTTGCTCTTGTGCCAAATATAAAGTTAAGTAAAATGTTTTGTAGTGTAATGGCCAGGATTAACTTTTTCACTGAAGCATTAACCTGTGAAATAAGCTACAAGGTCTTATAAACAGCTGATTTTACTGTGTCATCGCTACCTTTAAAAATGGGTGAAATGAAGAGCACCATTATACCTGCCATTTACAGTACTGCTGAAGTAACTTATGATAGCAGTAGCCTAAAGAATACCCAATACTTTCAAACCAATGAACCTTCATGATAAAAAGACAAGGTATGTAAAAGGAGAACAAATAAATGACCCCAACTGTTGCAAATGTATTGTACAGTTCTGTACTATACTTGCACATCAGAAGGACTCACACATAAAGTAAATGGAGGAGGTGCCTTCATAACCATTCAGTTTGGAGTGAATTAAGTACCTATAAAAGGAGCCATACTGATTAAACAAGGAATGTTCTATCTGCCAGGTAAGTCTGTCACATCTGCAGAAGCACAAGCAAGCCATCCACCTACCAAACAAACTAAAGGAAAACCTTATATGCTTGGTTTTGAAAGACAGTCTCAGTTTGTACCTTCTGCCATGGCAAAATAGTTCAGGAACAGTTCATCCTAATGAAAATATTATCCCTGTAATGCTGCCAGCCAGGTCAGAAAGAAGCTCATGTTATCTGCTGTTTTTGTGGCAGTACTGCTTATAAAACGTGGACTGGCTAGAGAATTACTTAAGCCCACTCCATTTTTTCCGAACACTGTTTCATTCATGAATCTGCTTGCTTTGTCCATTCAATCCAGTAACATCTCCTTCACTTCTTTCCTGCACTGATCATTTCAGCAAAGGCATTCTTGAATTTTAGGAGTCTTGTTACTCTGTGGGACAAAATCACATGTTCTTCAATATTGATCTTACAAGTTGTGAAGTCAGACTGCTGGTATATTCTTCCTGTTCCATCTACGTGCATTTTCAGCTATCCCATTTTTAAATTGCTTCACTTTAGATTGTATTTCAGATTACAAATGATCAGTTCATCACATATCTTTCTCACCTGCTGAGCTTTTTCTTTCTTTGTCTGTAAGCTTGTTGATTTCTCCTTTAGGAACTGCTTTTTAACATATTCCATGTAGCATAAAGTTAGGCCTAGGAAGAGGTGTTGGTTTATCAGACAGTCCAGCACAGAGAGCACCAGTGTGAAAAAAGCCAGGGAGCACTCAACACAAAGCAGCTCTGTCATGGGCAGCAGGGTGTTAAATTCCCTCTGCTTCTTTACAGAACTGTATGAGAGCACTTCATAGACTGATGCACACAATTTATTTCATAAATTGGTGGTTCTTGTGTTTTTTCGTTACTTTAATGTAAGTTTAGGGCAAGGTGTAGTTCCCAAACTGTGTGTCCCTCCCTGACTCCTCGTTCAGTTTCTGCCATCTGTCATTTCAAGTGCAATTCATGCAATTTCTGCCTTATTCATCAAACCTCCCTATATTACTTCTTAATCAGCTTTCCACCTTTACGTTCATTTCTCTGTTCCCCCACTGTTTCCTATCTTCATTTTTGAAAGGGGTTACCAAGGACCTATTTTCATTGTATCTCACATAAGAGCTGAACAACCTCCTTGTAAGAAGTTTCTGCTTTAAGCATGAGTCCAACCTAAACTTGAGACAGAAACTGGTACTCGTTTGTCTATGAAGCCTAATCTGATCTGTGTAGCTGTATCAAAGACATCCATCGCTATCAGTGCCACAGTTATACAGAGTAAAAATCTCTTGTGAGGTACTTTTCAGCAGCTAACCTCTCAAACCAATTCCTTGCCAAACCTGTTCACCTACCTAAAATTGTCTTTTCATGTTCCTCTGTGTTTCATGTATTCTGCATCTAAAGTAGTCCCCTGAAAGACCTACTAGACAACCTCCCACTGTTAGAACTTTTGGCAGGAAAACACAAAACCTCTTTTCTGACCTGCTCTAATGGTTGATGTCCTCTGCCTTCAACCCAAGGGAACAGCAAGGTTTTTTTACTGTAAGGAACCTTCTATATATTGCTCAAAACATATCAGGTTATTCCAACAACAAAACGCACCATTTTTAGAGTTGTTGCATGCTTATTTACCCGCTGTTCTCTGAATGTTGACGTCCTCCTCTATTTTCCCCTATTTGGCTCTGTTCTATAAATATTGGCTCCCTTCCATGTTCATCTATAATGAGCTGCAATATTGACACTGACAAGTCTACAGAATGAATGCAGGGCACATCTGTCAGCTCCCAGAGCACTCTCATTGAGCCTTTGATCTGCTTGCATGTGTTGGCTGCATAGGCATCTCTTTAATGGATTCCCTTCACTTGCAAGGAAGATTCTTTTCATAGAAAAGCAGCTCACTCTCCGTTGTGCACAATGATCCCCTGAAACCTTCCCTGCCCGTTCAGCTTCCTTTCACTTTGGTGATACTGAACAACAGATTTTGTCAGCTGGCAGTGAACAACAACTAAGTATGAATTATTTTTCTGTCACTGCTGATAATCTAAAAGTTCTTTAACTTTTCATTTTTATTGCTTAATCAAATTTTTATTAGCTTTTTCAAAGCCTAGTTAAATCTCTGTTTTCCTCTGAGATCTGAATGAAGAATTAGTTCTAGTTAAATTCTTGTCTTTTATGCCTCTTTCTTGGAGACTAGTTTGATTATAAAGCCAGGTACCAACCCTGGAGTCTTCATCTCCACCCTGTAGCTTCACTGCAGGAAAGTATGCTACCCAAACAGAATTGACAGTAATTCTCTCTACTGCCTAAATTTTAAGATCACTTCTGGATGACATTTAAGACCTGACACTGAGGATATTTACTCAACCCAAGATAAATCTGCTAAAGGAGCCTTAAGAAAGCCTTTCACACCTATGAAACAGGAAGATTTGCCAGAAGTGCAGCTCCAGATCAAGAACAGATCTCCCAAAAGGAAGGGAGGAGATGTATGGGCTCTGAGTTGACTTCTCAGTCTGCAGGATCCAACAGAGGATGTGCAGGTTGGCAGAGGACAAGGGGAAGCCAGTATTGACATAGTATGTGATTTACTTAGCCTGTTGCATGTGCATATACACAGCTGCCACCCAGTCTGTGTGCACTGAGAAACATCTCTATGCAGGCAGGTGTCAGATGTTAAGTAAGACACTTCCAGACAAACCTTACTCCACACTGATGGATGTTTATTTTAGAACTAAGAAGAGTTCTTTGTATCACTTTCATATGGTTTAACCACATAAAAATGACAATAATTCAATTTTTTTTAAACTAGTTTGGGAGGTCTTTGTGTAGAAAGGTATTTACTTTTCCTATGCAGCGTTCAGTTTTCTTGGCAGAGCTTGAAGGGACTCTGTCAGGATGAAATCCTGTGTCTCTAGAAAATATTCTTGACTTATAACACCGAACAGCTTAGAATGCTTTGGGTTTTACCATATATACTATGCATATAGGGACTGATCCAAAGCTGTTGGCTCTATAGTGCTTTGGCTCAAGACTGTGTATTTTTCATGTTCTACCTACATCATTTACTTTTTCCAAACTGACTTTAGCAGTGTGATAGTTCTTTGTTCTGAAGGCTCATTGCTCCACTGGGGCAATAACTCTAATTCTAGCAGCTTCTCTTGCCATGAGTAGCTGCTTACTAGCTGGTGCCAGTTTCAGGTCTACTTAGATTGCAGAATTATTTTGTGGGCTCCAGTTCTTGTAGCAATGAGTGGCACATTTCAAAACTGAGGCAACAGTTTATTGTTGTCCCTGTTTTTATTTGTAACACACTGATGCCTAGAGGCTCCTGTCAGGCTGAGAGCCCCATTGTGCTAGGCAGCACATAAAGACAGAGTAAGAGATCATCCCTGCTGTAGGACCACAACCTAAGCAGAGAACATGGATGAAGCTCAAGGGGAAAAAAAGTATTGTTACAATTTTGCAAACAAGATGTTAAAACATACGTGGAAGAAGAGTATTATTCAGCCCAGCATCTGAGTCTTCCCATTGGACTCAGAGGGTATATTCACATAACCACAGACTAGCCCATGTTTCAGAGTTCTGGTCTCAGTCACCTCTGGAGTTCAGGAACGAGGTCCTGCTCGCTTGATCCTTCAGTTCATCACCTGAAGTGCTGGACCACAATATGACACCTATAATTTTTGTTCTGTCACAAGAAAGAAGGAAAGTTCATTTCTGATTAAAATTAAATGTCTATAACTAATTAGAAGTTCATACTCATGTGATAGAAGCTTTTTTTCTTTTCCTTTTAGACAACTTGATTATAAATGTGCAGGCTATATTCTAGTTGAATATATGGACCCTCACTGAACTTGAAAATCACTAAAGTAAAACATGATAGAGTTTAATTTAGGGTTCGCAGGCAAGATTTTCATCAAGATAATTTCCCTTATTAGAAATAACATGGTTAAGCTGTTTTTTGAGAGCATCTCTAATGTTTATAGACCTATATTAATGATGCAGAATAATTGTGCTGTGATAGAAATCAAGATTTTCAGATTATTGGGCCTTTTTTTGGCAACTGGAGCTTCACAATTGTTCTCTTTTATGCAAGGAAGCTGCAAATAGTCACATTTTAAAATATACTGACTATGACTAATTGTGGAAACTGCTTGTTTACCTGAAGTTAACCATATGTGTAAGCACTGCTTAATGAAGCCAAATTTATTTAATGAGAATGTACCAGAAAATTACAGATTCTCACTGGCCATTTAGAAATTAGAATTTTAATTTGTAAAATTAATAGTATGTTACCGATTATTACTTTGATTCATAATATGAACTGGGTGTTAGATTTCCTAACTGGTGTTTTCTTATTCATAAAATCTTCCCATTACTAATTCACTTTGTTAGTTTATAGTTCCTGGAAATTCAAGAAATGTGGTGCTGTTGTTGGTTAGGCTTTTCATGAGTTTATGTCCAGTTTCTAGACCACACCCTTAGCATTGTGTATAAGAAAATCAAAAGGAAAACCACTGCCTTAAGGAGTCAGATCAGGTTCACTACTTAGTTTGCATATCTTCACATGCATTATATGTCTCCCTATACTTCAACAACCTAAAAAAAACTAAGACATCACAACAGTCTGCTGGAAGCAGGGGATTTTTCATTTGGAAAGGGAAAAATTTCTGTGATCAGTTTTATATTTTGAATTCATTATGATACTTGAAATAAAGCTGTATTTTGAGACCATACTCTGCTCATAATACATTTCCAGTGGAAACCTGGTTTTATTTATGTTCATTTGAAAGATGTGCCTATGTGTGTATTCTAATACATGATTCACTAATAGATACATACCCATTTCAACACATCCAGCCCTATGAATTGCCTTTTTCCTGTTACATTCATGTCTGATACCCATCTCTAAATGTCTTCACAGTTTGGTATTAATGTAGTTCTCCTTCACTCATTTCAAATATTCAATGTATTGTATGTACATCAGCCTCTGCAGAGGATGCAAACCTTTTGAATTCTGTTTTTTTTTAAGAAGCATAGTAGTTGAAATATTTTAAAAGTCTAGTTTTTGCTTAAATACATAACCACTACTTAGGTATTCAGGAGATGGGGATGGAGACAGACAACAGAAGAACTGATAGACCCGGAGTTAGGACAATCCAAGGGTTTAGGGGCACAAACATGCCAAAGTCCTACCATTAAGAAGGCTAAAAAACCCACATTGTTTCTCTGTTGCTACATGTTAGTGTAGCATTGGGCACTAGTGAAGGAGGAAGAAGGAGGGATAAAAAGAATGTTTCAGGCCAAAACCATGCAATCTCTTCACCAGCCTCTGGGAAGCAGTACACAAAGTACCTAACTGGTAACTGGCAAGTATGCAGATTTTTACCAAAGTCTTTATAGCCATGATCAGCTCACAAGGTTGACTGCTTTATTTGCACAAGGTTTCCATAGCTTGATCCTGTAACTACCATATTCACCTTTTTAAGTATAGGATTATTTCCTACTTGAATTTTAATTCTGGTGTTGTCAGCTGCATGCAGGACATGGTGGGATTATTCTTTTTTGTATGTCATGTACTTTGGAAGAGTCAGTGCAGTATGGCCAAAACACCCAAAAGGAAAGAGACAGAGCACAGATAAGGACACATGAAGTAAGACGAGGATTATTTCAGCAAGCATCACATGAAATTCTACAGTAAGGGTAAAACTGTGTTATGACAGAAAAGCACTATTTTTAAGAAAAAATTATCTCCAACAGTACAAGCAGTTTAAAAACTAAATTGTAAATTTAGTAGAATATTACTTCAAAGCATTGCAAGGAACTTTAGCTCTTACATAATAATTCTGCAGCCCTGTGATTCTATTCTGTAAGATTAACACTGATCTTCTCTGTGTTTTTAGGGCTTTGTAATTCTGCTGATCATATATATATAATCTGTGGGTTTGGTTACCTGAGCAGTCCTACTCCACTTTGCATGTCTCTGCGTCACTCTATGTTCTTTACTTTGTATCTGTGAAAGCCATAAAAGTCACTGGGGACTATGAAAGTACAAGAGTAAGAGAGAATTTGACCTCATATTTCCTGAGCACCTCTAAGGAATCTGCTGTTTAAAGCAGCTGGAAAGAATTGTGAACGACCCGATGTTATGGTAGGGCAACAGATGCAACCTGCAACAGAAATTTCAAACACTGGAGAAAAAAAAACAAACAAACAAACTTCTTTTTACTGAAACAGAGCATTTCTTTCTGGAAGAAGAAACAGCCACCCTCTTCTGTAGAAACCAATATGTCCAAAGAGCTTATGTGGCCTCCTAGCCACTGAGATGTGAACTGCCAACAGAAACATTGTGCACTTACACAAATAACAAGCAGTGAGCTGCTGGAGGCAATAGCTATTCCCACCACTTGAATAAAAGAAACTCTGGCAACTAACCATGTATCAAAATAGCTTCTGGAATAAGAAAATGCCTTCTTTTCAGCAATGTTTACTCAAATATCTTGGTTTAGATTGTGCCAAAACCGAAGGGTAGCTGATATCCATGTTAATTCTGACTGACAGTTTTATGGGAAAATCTGGGAAGACCTCTCCCCCAGTACTATTCATATGGAGAACATACTCCAGATTAGCCTAACTGGCTGCCAGATGTCACTCCTACTCCACTGCTAAATAGCTCCTGGTACACATATCAGGCTTTAGTGGTCTTCAGTGTATTATGGCCTGGAAAGTGACCATGGCAACTTCTAAGTATGCAAGATGTGTTAATTGTTAGAAAGGGTTAAGCAGATTTTTTTCATTGCTACTAGCAAACCCAAGTGTCTAAAAGCCAAAGTTGTCTAAAAGCAAACTGTAGTGCCATTGGTGTTTACCATAATGCTCAGGACATATCCTGTCCTGTTATAAAATCAGAGAATGTCACCAGCAGATGGAGCACAGAATTTTGCTCCATCAGCATTATCATCTAGGGAGGAAAAAATATTTCTTGCCTACTAAGTGTTCCAATTTGATTTGTGTTACCAAGAAGAAGGGAATAAATGCTCAAAACAACTTTATAAAATATATAGAGGAAATAAAATTGTTCTGTGACTTTATGATGGCACAACCTTGAATGATTATTTCCATAATGTGTTTACTAACAAGTTGCATTTTACATGTGCTGAGCAGTTTCCATTGACTGCTGGTCTCAGACTTGCTGAGTGTTTTTCCTCTGCTTCCACAAATTCTGTTT
This sequence comes from Falco peregrinus, assembly GCF_023634155.1. Lineage (NCBI taxonomy): Eukaryota > Metazoa > Chordata > Aves > Falconiformes > Falconidae > Falco > Falco peregrinus. Next base: position 48,977,439 of record NC_073739.1, on the reverse strand, counting down.
CATGCTGCTGACAGGTTTCATAACTTCCCTTCGTTGCTGTCTGCCTCCATCCTGCTTGGAGCCTGAGGATCTGTTTCTTCATAAGCAGTCTCTTTAGTTTCTGCCTGGCTTTGCTTTCTTCAAGGAAGATTGCCTGAGCCTTCCTTGTCCTGAATGTTTAATTTACTACCCCAGCAACTGGTTTCAATGACTTCATGCAGGAAAAGAAGCCATTCATCACGGTTAGAAAAAGTGACTGTATCTGACTCTCATACCTTCATTTTACATGTGGGAGTGTGTCCATGTCAGTGTAGTGTTTTGCGTAAAGTTGATGAGAAGGCAAATATATTCTCATTTTTAATATAGAACTTTTTTGTGTACTCACTTCTGCATATCTCTGAGGTGCCTTCTAGTAGAGTACAAGAGTGGAAGACCAATATTTTATGCCACCTTCTGTGTATGGCTGAGAGAATTAGGGTTTGTATTTGGTACAGGTCAAACAGCAGAAATCTGGCTTTAATGTGATGGACACTGATATTCAGTCTTCAACAATCCTGTTGGTGCAGGATTTACATAGCTAATGCAGAGAAGGTCTGGCTCAGTGACCCAGAGCTTAAAGAGGATCCCCCTGCTCTCCTATTGCATCTCTCAGGGCCTTAGCACTCCCTACCTCCACAACAAGGAAGAGTCTGCCAGGAACACCACAACTGGATCTTCTGGAAGAAACATCTGCTCAGTGATTCCTTTGATGGACTTTGTTAATATCTGCCCTCTTTTTTTGTTAGTGACATTAATAAAAACAGCTAATTAAGCCCATTCTATCTTGAAATGCATTAGCCAGGCTCCTACACACCAAAAACTTAATTTAGGACACAAAACTGTTACTGTGATATTGCAGGAGTCTCAAAGCCTTGAAGCCCAAGAGTTTTTGACAAGAACCAAAAATGCAGAGGAACAATAAATATTCTTCTTAGCCTCATCCTGCAGCTACAAGAAGGGTGATGGTGATCAGAGAATTCCCTTTCATTTACTGCTTCTTTATTCTATCTGATATTATAAAAAGAGAAAAATTAAGGTGACTTTATTCTGTGCTTAAGGTTTTCTCTCCTGACCCCTTCACAGATGGGAGATTGGGAAATGGAGCACCTGCAGTCTTACCTGTGGGGTTGGATTGCAGACACGAGATGTCTTCTGTTCTCATCTACTATCAAGACAGACTAACGAGACCGTGATTTTGGCAGATGAATTGTGCTATAAACCTAAGCCATCCCTCGTGCAAGCCTGTAATCGCTTTGACTGCCCACCCTCCTGGTATCCTACAGAATGGCAAGAGGTAAGGACATATGTGTAATCTTATTTTATGACTCCTAGAAGTAGTAGTCTTTGCATGCATTATCAAAGCATCGCTTTGCCTTAGCCCACCAAGAGGATCATTAATCATTTTAATGAGCCATTAAAAAACTGGAAAAGTGTGTCTTTTTGCTCTTTAAAAAAATGCATCAGTGTTTTCATATGTAAATAGTGACTGTGGCTACTTCTAATGCAAAGTTACTGGAAACTCTTAGCAGCTGGCTATAGATGCCAGAAAAAATATGTGGAATATGATGGTCAGCTGCAGTGAGGGAATTTGGGTCAACAATGTCAAGATTTCTAGAAATACAAAGCTATAAGGACCAAGGAGGAGAGAATCTCTAAAGCATGTTTAGTATTCTATATATTGTCAAGTAATAATGTAGTTTAGGACAAGAAACACTCTTCATTCTTTGGAGTCACAAATGGGAATTAGGCACTTCCCTTTTGGAGATGGATGCTTTGTTACACTAATGCTGAAAATTGCTGTTTGCACAATGGATCTGTACAAGACTTTCCATCTTTGGAAAGCAACCTGAAATGAGTTTATTTGCTGCCATCTGGTTGCAAAGGAAAACACTTGTGCAATTCAAAAGACTTGAAGATGATTCTGTTGGATATAATACTGCACAGAAAGAAAGGATCCTGCCCTGTTATCAAGAATAAAGGAAGATTTTGCTGTGTGATGGAGGTGCAAGCAGGAGGCATTCACGTCTGCTGGATGCAAGGATTCATTCCATCCTATGAGAAAACTATGAGCATTTGGCCTGGTGCTTACATATTGCTACACATTCTTCATCTATCAAATCTGCTTGTTACTTAACAGCCAGGGAGATGCTAATATATTCACTTAATGAAGCTGATTAGCCCGTGAATCTGTACTTCATGGGAGAGCTCTGAGTTTAGGCTGCCAGCCCAGTAACAAAAATTTATGCCAGCCTGATGTTCTGTCAAAGCTAGGTAACTAGGCTATGGCATTAATCTTATGTTTGAAACAATTGAGTGATAATTCATGCTTGTATTTGCCTACTGTATGTGCTCAGTTGCATTTTGAATATTTCTAGGCTATAGTCATACATAAATCCTATATTTGTAAATAGCAAATAGTATTCTACTAGCACATAACATAATAAAGTCAAGCATTTCAAAGTTAGGATATGCTAGAAGGAATGCCTATGCTTGTTAAAATCCTATAGTTAGCCACAGTCCTCACAGAAAGCAATTTTCTGTAAGGTTATTTGAACACTTGAAAGAGGTGTTCATTACAGCATGGTGAAAAATCGGCTTTCTGCTAACAATGACCATTGGCTAGAATGGTACCAAAATAGTTTCTGCTTCAGCAGTTTCCAGAGTTTTTTTCAAGTTTTGAGCATCTTCCTCAACAGTAAAAACACACGTATTTCTGCCCATCTAAAGTAATTTTTTAGCTATTTTTGTATCTGCTCAGGAGCTCTCAGATATGTTGTATTTCTGAAAGGTGTAGCAGATCTTACAGAGGATGGAGCTCAATTAAATATAAAGGCTTGACCAAGCATATTAATCGTGAATTAAACCAAACCACTCAGTTCACATCTTTTGTGTTAGCTGCTGCCTTTTCTGAGCTGTGTGGAGAGAGAGAACTTGTGCTGCAATTCATTGCTACAGCTTAACAAAGGTCGTGTTATAGCTCTTCTGCTTTTACTTGCGTGGGCTTTGCAGGCTGACCAGCTGTGTATGTAGCTCCTCACTACACAGGCACTGAATATTTCCTGTGCTTATCTTTCACTAGGAGAAAACAGCACAAAAAAATGTGCTTCTCTACCTACTGTCTTCTGCCTTTGTTTAGATGGGTATAGTGCAAGAAAAAAAAATAAAAACCTAATCTATCACAACAGATTTTCATTCTCTCATTTTTCAAAGGCATGTGTCTTCCATCTTTGCACCAGCAACTTCTGTGCAGTTATTTCCACCCTGTAGGAAAGCCAGTCCTCACAGCCTAGTCTCACAAGTTTCCCATGGATGACCTCCATGTGAAAACCTACACTGTCAGGCCAGTGCATTGCACTTAGGGATTATTACAGCTGTTGGCTCCTGGCATGTGTCAGGGAAAAGGCTATCTGGCCAGGGTGTGAGTAGCTGAGACTTCTGGAGGTGAGCTCCAGCCATGCAAAAGAGCTGCCATGGAGCCCTCCAGCAGAAGAAAACCTGCAGGATGATATGTTTCCTTGCATTAAGGGAACCCACAACACCTCCCATCTCCCTGAGTCCCTGAGAGGATTCCTCACATATGCAAAGCTGCCTTCCTCACCGCGCAGAAGGTCCTTTTAAAACTTCACTGACACTAGAGGGTAACTGCTCTTCTCGCAGCCTGGTTTGAAGCCATTTCTTTGGTCTAATCAGTGGAGTTGGTTGAGCCTTTCAGAACATTCTCTCACAATAGTTTCAAGTAAACAAACAAAAGATTTAAACTGTAATGAGCAATGTTTTCTTTTTTAAAGCCTTTTATGCTTGTTAAGCAAGGGTTGTCTGAATCAAATGCCGTTAGAAGCCCCAGTGTTCCTGGCAGATAAACACATGATAATTATCAGTGTTGTAACATTCCAAGTATTTTTTTAAATATGACTTTACAAATTCAAGACTGTTTATTTTTAAATAGTTCTGTTTCTTAGTTAAATCCATTAGGGTGTTTGTCTTGTTTTCCATAGTGGGTTTCTGGAAGAAAATGAATGTGAGCTTTCATTTTTACAAGGCCCTATAAATAACTCCTCTGCAGACCTTAAATGGGAGAGAGACATCCATTAGTAAATCTTCATCCTCCTTTATTTTATTACTGAATAAGTGCCATAGACTCAGTCCCAGAATTCTCTTTTAGCTGCTCAGTGCTATCCTTGCTCCAAAGATAATTAGAACAATGGCTTGACAACAGAGTCAGCATGGGAAGACTGATAATATTTTCAGATATTTTCTTAGCTATTTTTTCTCCATATTGAAAGAAGTCCTTTCTAAATCTTCAATGTCAGGCCTTAGAAAGCAACTGAAAGACCTGCTGAAAGAAAAATGTTTACTCCTTTTGCAGATGCTTTATGTTACTGTAGAGTCATAGTTGAGAATTCTTGTAGTGCTGTAGTCCCACCACCCTGAGCAAAGGACAGTACAAAATTAAGCCACCTGGGACAGCTGAGGGGTAGGATAACCCCTTCCTCAACTGTTCCTGTAAGCAGGACTGACATAAAATTACATCCTTTCAAACATCCAGCTACTGCCCCAAAATGGTAACAGTTATGGTGCTGAGTGACAGTTGCCTAGCCCTTTATTTTTTCATTAACAGCTACCTTTTTCCACAAGTTGGAGAAGAGACCAGATTCCCTGCCCCCCAAACAATGGAAATTGTGGTTTTGCCTGACTCCTGTGCATTGTATGCATGTGTGTAGATGCTCATAGGCATGAGCTGAGGTAGAGAGATGATCTGCTTTGCCTCTCTGCTTTCAACAGTGACCATCAATTCTTTGTGTTAATTATTGCTTACAGATTGTTGTACAAGCAGAACAGATACTAAAGCAGTGTCTGCTGTAAGAGAGCCAAAGGCCACGGTTCCACCAGCAATTTAGGATGACATACGCCAGCACTTCTACCAAAGGAGAGAACAGCTGCTTTGGGGATCTCTTTCTTGCTCTTATAGCACCCACTCCCTCATACCTCCAGAAGCGCCGTTCAATCACACAGTGGTCCTGGCTGAAGCTAGCCAGAAATATAATTAGCTTTAGCCTAGATTAATTTTCCACTCTGGTTTACTATACAGCCACATAAATGCTTACGCCAGTATATGGGACAAGGCAGCACAAAATCAGGAATGCCTGGTGCTGGCAGAATTGGGTGTATAGCTTCTTATTTGGTGTCAGCCTTGCCTCATGTTTGCTTAAGGTAATTGTTGAACTAGGCATAATCAGGCAGCAATGTGGGGAGATGCCACTCTGGAAGCTGGTACCCTGGAAAAGTACCACATCCCCTGTAAAATAACGTCAGGGAGGCTGGGTTTGGCTCTGCTCAGAAGCTGTGTGGAGCAGGAATATCGAGAGACATAGTTCCAAGAGCCACACTTAACCTACTTGAGTGGGTGAAGTGAAACCACCCCAAGCATCTTTCTCTGTTGTTATGGTGCTGTGAGATTTTTCTCAATTGCAGAGATAGAAAGCATGTTACTCAGATGGGATACGCCCAAATGAGGATCCTCAAAAACCTGCTGTTTCACATTGCTTGTAAATACAAGCAGATGTTGCTGTCATTGATTACCCCTTTTCCTGGAAAAACTTCATGGCTGGAAGCTTCTACTAGAGAAAAATCAGCAAATACCCTACAGTAGTGAAAGCTCCAGAGGTGAAATAAAGGTACAAGCACAGTGCAATAATCCATGACTATCTTAGAAGAGCATTCCTGCAGACAAGGAGGAACCTCATTACTGTATTTGGCTCTCTCTGGCACTTAGCAATAGAGTTTGGTGTTGAGTAGCAAGTTATTCTTCACAGAACAAAGCTATGTAAGTGACTGAAGGTCAAAAAGTAAGAAAAGATCTGTTTTGTCATATTGGTAGTGATGGAAGGGCAGGGAGACATCCTGGGATTTGACTGACTGGCAGAAGGAACATGCTTTTTTTTTGTATTTATACAGTGCCTAACCAATTTTGGCTCTGCTATATGGTGACAGTCCCTAGGCAATCTTGAAATAATACTTTTAATCACATTTTTCTTGATTTACTCTCTCCTCAGTAATGAATTGTCCTCAAATGAAAGGTTGATAAATGTTTTCTTTTGTTGAAAACTAAAGTATTGTTTTACTTTTTTCATTTTTTGGAAGCCTTTAAGATTTTCTAGCATTCTAAGTAGGACAAAAGTTATTTTTACTCATTGAAGAACAAACCAAACCAAATATAAGCACATCTTTCTACACTTCCTTTCTGTCTTTCAGGGAAAATGTGTATCCTAAATAATCAGATTGGCAGTAAAGTTTATGCAGCCTTTTCTATGCAAGACAGAAGGGCCTTTCACAAATGCAAGATTCTCTAAAACTGTCCCTTTTTAACTGCTGGAGTTTAAGTTTTAATACTTCTTCATATGGTTTTCTGCTTCTCAGACATAATTCCCAAGTTGCAAGCTATAAGTAACTCCTGGTCATGCCACTGTAGTACAAGCTCCCCCTCCTTCTTTGCTAGGAGAAGGAAGAAAAGGAGCTGAGCTGGCTGGATTGAGCAGAAGAACTGGGAGCCTGTTGCCAGCCTCAGGAAAAAGATCCTCCGGAAAAAGGGCTGAGCAACAAGTTTAAAAAAAAAAGATTCAGGAAAGCTATTAAATCTGCTTGTTTAAAATTTCCTGCCCTGCTTGGGTAGAAAATGGATACAGAGAGGGATATTTACATTAAAAAGAGGCGAGATGGATCCTCTGGGTATGAGTCATTGCAGTTTACTGTGACTCAACCTTCCTCCTTACCTTTTGGAAAGAGTACATACACACTGCTGTCATGACAGCCATAAATATAAAAAGGCTGCATAGGTATTTAATGGTTTATTATATTAACCTTATAAACCAATTACTGAGACTAAGAGCAGATTGCAGTTGATATACACCTTTTCTGTGAATTAAAAATCAAAGAAATATCGTAATGCCAGAGATCTTCAAGGACAGGAATTCTGGACTGGATGGTTAAGTTTTGAGCTGTCTTAGCAATAGATATCATGCAGGTCACAAACAAGAAATGAGAAAATTACAAAAGGAAGAAAAAGCAAAATGATAAAACAAAAGTTATTTATCACACTCTCAAAATTCCATTTGTTTTTCTTGCTAATACAAACATTTTTTTAGCAAGCTAAATTTGAATAATTAGTTCAGGCTATGTCATTCATAGCTACTGTTATCCAGTATGCATGATCAAATCCTGGAAATGAAGGTCTAGTACTAGAGAAGACTTTTCCACTCACTCAGGCACTGTCAGAAGCACAGTCAGAGCTCAGGCAGAGGCATTAGATATAGATCCTCCACATCACATGCAAGTGCCTCATTTTCCAGTTGGTGGTTACAGGAAAGGATGACTTTTCTACCTCCATACTGCAATTCTGACCCACTGTTCTGTGTCTTTTGTACTAATGCCTGAAAACAAAACATTTCAAAAATGCTGAAGTATTTTTTCTAAATATTAGAAAAATAAGCTGCTTCCACATTCCAAAATATTTTTTTCATTTTAAAAAAAAATTTGGTTTGATGTATCTGAAAATGTATTATGTATTTTGTATTTTCTTTTTGGCCCAAACTGAGTGTTGACTTCCACCCAAATTTACAAGTAATTTTTGCTGCAAGTTGTCATGGTGCAAGTGTGATGTAAGGTGGCTGACTCTCATCTCCCACAGTGTTCACAGACATGTGGCAGTGGTATCCAAAAGAGAGATACACTTTGTAAGCAGCGCCTGGCAGATGGAAGCTTGTTAGAGCTGCCAGAAACGTTCTGCTCCACACCAAAGCCAGTTACCCAACAAGCCTGCAAAAATGAGGATTGTCCCAGTGAGTGGCTTCTCTCTGACTGGACACAGGTATGCTAGTTGTATGCATGAGTATTGTGCTGTTCTGGGTGATGAAGTTCCTTGGTCACTTGTGACAGAGGAGCCAAATGAGCTCAGACAGCACAAAGTATGTCATGCCCAGTTTTGTCCTGTATTCTGTTCTTATCATCCTGGTAGGCCATGTGATCACTAGCTCAATGTTCCTCTTTGGAGATTGCCTTTAGAGATGTGGTTTAGCCATCCTGCCAAACAATTAATCAAAAAAAAAAAAAAAAAGCCCAAATAAAACCCTGCCTCTGTCCATGCCTGTGCTTATGTTCATCCAATGCATCAATGAAGAGTAATCTTTACTCCCCCAGACTAAATGCTTTTATTTTCCAAATCCTGGCTGTTCTGATGTCAATAGTGTTTTCCTCTTGAGGCCACTCCATTCTTTCCTTATGATGCAGAGAAGAGAAGGGATTCCAGCAGCCTCTGATAGGCACATCACTACAGACACCAAGCTTCTTTCTTTCTAGGACACTGCTCTTGCAATGTTAGCTAGCTGCTTCCTTCCTTCAATTTAGGGATGGCAAAACCAAACTCACTCTACTGAAGTATTTTGCACTTCCCCAGATTCCTTTTCTGACCCCATATGGCTTAAGAAAAATTCCCTTTATATTTATGAGAGTATAACTGAAAATAGAATTTGACCTTTTAATGTCAGTAAGCATGAAAATCATTCCGCATCTTGCAATCTTTGCCACCACTCTCCCAGTTCGCTTTCATGGAAGGAGGTGGAAATCATCTTATTTGTGAAAGAAACACCAGTCATCTCATGGAGCTGTCCCACCTGCACCCTGTAGGTGTACAAAGTACTACAGTACAATGTTTGTCTTTGCACTTGGTTTCTACATGTCTGTGTCTGCTGGCTGGAAAAACTCCTGTTCATAGCCAAGAGGAGACCACATTGAGTTGCACTTCGCAGATACATCCTATATAAAATCTGGCTAAAATCTGGCCTAAACATAATCTTTGAACTTTACTGTTGCAGATCTATTACAAATAATATATGGATGAGTGTTTCAGATACCAGTGAGTTACCTCAGCCTGGTAGTTACTACACATGGCTTACAGAAAAGAGTATAAACCCTTTAACACCAGACTGTGGTGCTCAATGCACAGGTGGGCATTGTTCGATGGAATTCAGCATGCCTATTTTATTTCACATTTATGTATACAGCATCAAAGAAAGTGAGAATACAGGGACTGCCATTGCACTGGGACCCAGGCAGCAGCCTGTAAAAGTGCTGGGAAGTGGATTGAGTGCTGTGAAGTTGGTAGCTGTGAGACACATGCACTGCTGTTACATGTAGGTGTATACATGTGGTAATGGGAATTACAGATGAAATGAGGAGGTGAAAACACACTAAAGGTAAGAAAAGCAAAACCATGGCAACTTTCAATTGAAATGGGGAGGAGAGAATGAAGTCAGATTTTGATTTTACTAAGTACAAATACACAGAAATGTGAGTTGTATGGATGTCAACATAAACCAAGTAGCACAACCTCTTGTGAGAGAGGTCAGACTGGGGATAGAATTACCATCTTCACTGCCAGAATGACTATGTGTCTTCTGACAGCAGACACAGACATGTAGAAACAAAGTGCAAAGACAAACTTTGTACTGCAGCACAGCAATATTAGAACAAGGGACACCATCTGAGAGAAAAGGTGCTAAAGGGAGCATGGGAAGATTCAAAGCCTCAAAGGACAGAAAATACCTGATATTTCATCTCCCTGCTGTTTGTAACTGAACGGCCAAGGGCTGCTCTGCTTTATTCCACTGTGATATTTTGAAAGCTGTAACTGATCTGTACAGTGGTATGAGTATGCATTGTGGGTATGGGAGGTGGGGGTGAGGGTGTGTGACAAGGAGCACCCTTTTGCTTTTAATACACTTTGTTCCTAACATTTCTCATTCTGTTCCTAGTGTTCAGTGAGCTGCGGAGAGGGCACCCAGGGTCGAAATGCCATTTGCAGAAAGATGCTGAAAACCGGAGGTTTTGTCATCATCAATTCCTCACTGTGCCCACCTTTGCCATTCTCATCCTTGGTCAGGCCCTGTGCACTAGGCACCTGTACAAGTAAGTGGAAAAGATGCTTGGGAGTGTCTGGGGGAAGGGGTCTTCCTCTAAGAAATCATCACTCAGATATCCTCATCACTAAGAAATTCATGCTGTCTCAGGCTCCATAACCTTCTTTTGTGCTAGTGTTACTCAGTCTTGCAGAGTGGCTGCTGCTGCTGAGTTTTTCTGTCTTGTGCTTTGTTTAGCAACAAGGCAAGCCAGTGGATGAGAGCTATAGATTTTACTGTTGGAGATGGGTCTGAGCCAATGTGCTGGAAGGGAACTACTAGTCTCTGGAAGAAATGGCTCAAAACTCTGACCCAAATCTAGATCTAAATTTCACAACTGGAATGTAGAGGCTCAGAGATACAGCATAGCAGCTGAGGGTAGCTGCAAATAAATTTTCTGCTTAGAAAGTGGTTGGTAATGGATTTTTTGGAAGATCATTTTAAAACATGTTCTATTATGTCACTCAAGCCACTGTGAAGTGGGATTTCTAATGAACCATACAACATGTTTCATGTGTTCTATGTCATTATTTCATGCATTTGTTGTTGCCCTCCACAAGAGCAACAGTCTCCCTGTATGCCCTTCCCTGGCTTGCAGTAAGCCAGCTGGGTATGCAAAAGTTGCAAAGTCAGCCTTGCTTCAGATTAAAGCTGACTATGAACTCTGAAACAGCTAAATGTTGGGTACATCAGGGAGAAAACAAGATCTGACATTCAGAGCCAAAGCTGGGACCAAACATTTCATGATATTTACTAATAATATACCTATGCTGGTTTTTTAGTGTTTCATTACAAATATCTCTGTCACAGAGATCTGGAATCTGGAAACACTGAACAAGTGTGCTTTAACAGTATTTAACATGGTTTTAAGCTTAGTCCAGAGAGTTTTTTTTCTGTTCAACATTACTTCTTGAGGTAGCAGCACTTTCACTCTTCCCTACTACCGTGAGCTGCAAGACCATGTTGCCTTTGAGGGTTTGAATAGTAAAGACTTGTCTTTTCAATGTATTTATTAAGAAACAATCTTCTTTTAAATACATTAACAAGAAGACCTACATTGAAAAGGTTGTGCAGTCTCCTTCTCTGGAGATTCAAAACCTGCCTGGATGCAGCTTTTGCAACCTGCTGTAGCTTCTTTAGCAGGGGGATGCACTAGATGACTCCTGAGGTCCCTTCCAAACCTGACCATTCTGTGATTCTGATTCCACTCGGTTTTTCTCCCACTTCTAAAGCCTTTGTCACTGGCTCTGGTTTCTGCATGTATCCTGGGCAGGACCACTTTTGCATTCCTAAAGTGCTCCTTGTTAGTTCCTTTTACTTTGATTGCCTCAACTTAATGTTCAGCAGCTGGTGGTCAGTTTCTCCCATTACTGTCTAATGGGTTGAATGCTGTCAGCACCAAAGTAAACTGCTTGTTTTGTTTAATGGTATCACATACTAATATTTTTAATGATTATAATTTCAGGGCACAACAGGCCAGCTCATAAACAAAGCCCCCATATTATGGCCATAAAGAAAGTTTACATCCAGACAAGGAAGCAGAAGAAACTACACTTTATTGTGGGTGGGTATGCCTACCTGCTGCCCAAAACCTCTATTATACTCCGATGCCCCACAAGGAGGTTCCGGAAATCAATGATCACTTGGCAGAAGGATGACAAGAGGCTCGTCAGCTCAGTTCACATCACTATTGCACCCTACGGGTACATGAAAATCCATCATTTGAAGCCTTCAGACACAGGGACATACACCTGCACAGCAGGGCCAGCCCAGGAGCATTTTGTAATTAAACTAATTGGAAGCAACAAAAAGATCATTACTGGTCAGCCAGCTGGTATTAGGGAGGGAGAGGTCATGAGAAAAGCCAGCTTAAATGAAGCCTTGCGAACAGAGGAGAAACGTATCAGTGGGATTCTCTTCAACGGAAGCAAGGCTGAAAAGCGAGGACACCTTAGTGATCCCAGCAGGTGGTATGATGATATCGTCTCAAGGCTGCTGCAGCACAGGGGCTGGCCAGGGGAAGATCTGGAGTCCTGGGAAACCCAGGAGTCGACAGAGAGAAATGCATCCTCAGAGGAGGACCAGAGCCGGGAGTATAGCTTGCCATTTACTATGGTTACAGAACAGAAACGCTTGGATGATATCATAAGGAATTTGTCTCAACAGCCTGAGGAGCTTAAAGATGTCTACACTGAGCAGATTGTCATGCAGCTAGCTCATGAGGTTTTCAAGAGCCACATGGAGCACCAGGAATCTGTCCTCAAAGCATCAAGGCGAAGAGTAGATTCAACCTCGGTGGAGTATCCTCTTCACAGACATGTTTCTGGATTTACCAGCTCCCTGAGGACTTCATCTGCTGAAGCATTTCTTCCCACCTCTGTAGATGTGGCAAAGGGATTGCACAGACCTCATCAAAAGCCTGCCATCCTCCGAAAGATTTCAGCAGCACAACAGCTTTCTGCTTCAGAGGTCGTTACCCACCTGGGACAGACAGTGGTCCTAGCCAGTGGTACACTGAGTGTGCTCCTTCACTGTGAAGCAGTGGGAAACCCAAAGCCCACCATCACCTGGGCTAAGAATGGAGAGGAGGTGAAATACAATGATAGGTAAAGCATATTATTTAAATTTTAAGAAAATAATTGATATTTTGACTCCCCAGTTTTCATGTTTTACTGCCTGTCAGTCCCATGGACAAAACCATATTTTGCTGTAGTCCAATTTCATAGCAGAAAGAAAGGCTGACACACCTGAAGTGGTAAACAGGGCACTGTAACTCTTCAACAAGGTCTGGATGCTGGGTGGGTCTGGAGCAGCAAACAGGAACTTCTGTTGTGTTTCATTAAGCAAAAAGACAAGTTCAGAAAATACTAAAATAGATAAGTGCCTACTGCAGCCCTTGGAGCACTCCACATCTGGAGACTGGAAGCCTTAGTGTATTTCCCAGTCTGAAGGTGGAGGTTTCTGCTATGAAGACTGTTTCTGAGATATGAAAACTGATTACTGATTATTATTATTATTATCCTCTGTTGGAGATATGAATTTAATTTCTCATAGTGCCCCAGCAGGGTCTATCTGACATGCTTGCGGTAGCAGAAGGTGAAGGAAGAAAGGCTTCTGCCTTCCACATGTGTATGTACGTGTAAAATCACCACAGGACAAACCTCAGGTGGCATTACCATCACCATTCTCTGTGTATGTCCCAATAGAGGCTGGAAACTGTGGAACCATACTTCATGGATATTTGCAGCTATGCTGTCGTCTCAGCACACTGATCTCCAAGCACTAGCCTTCTGATGTGACTCAGTGCATCCTTGTCTGTTCAAACTCCAGTGTGCTGGCCCCAGATGTAGCCTGAGAACATGAGCAACAAAATGTTTTTAACAGTGTACCACAGAAATTATGCTGGTTTTCCTTCGGGTAGCTTTTACCTGCATATCACTCCATGGTGTTCATTTATGTGCGAAAGCACATGAAAAGACTATTTTCAGTGCTAATTGTGTGCTTAACTGTGTTGATAACATACATTTTTCTCATATGTATACTTGAGCTCACATTTTGGTTCTGTTCTGTGAGAAACTGGTATATAAGGATGGGCAGAGTGTAAGAGGCAGTTATATTAAGCAACATTGTACAACAAAGCAGTCCAGGCATCTGATAGAAGCTCTTTCTGCATAAGATACTGACCTCAGTTAAGACATCTGCATTTAATCATAGGGTTAGCTTAGGAAATTAGAAAAGATGGAGTCAAAAATTAATTTCCAGTGTGGTGTCTGTGGATCATGCAGTAAAGTCTTGAGTACAATTGCTCCTTCTGCATAGTTATACAATAGTTTATTAGCTCCTTTCTCGTTTTAGCAACAGAATCACTCCAAAATCATTGTTTTCTTTAATGTACTGAATTTCCAGGTTCTTATCTCTCATTTTCTGTGTCTGAGGCCTAGTAAGTGTATCAGGTTTCTTACCAAAATATGGTAACTTTTGCAGGGGGAAGGGACACTAAGAGCAAGTATGTATCTTTTGCAGAAATGACATACAGTCTCAATCAAGGCTTTGGCCTGTAGTGTCCTTCTGTTTTGACATATTCCCGTGAAAATATCCTCATGACCCTCCAAAAGTTTCACATGTAGATTTTTATTGCCAGTGGTTACATCCTGTTGGAATTGTGCCATATTAAGGGATTAATTTTCTTTTTTTCTGTTTTTGAAATGACTGTAGTTTCTGTGGTATGCTTGAAAGGGAATGAAGGTTACATAAAGTCCACATGGTTAATGCCAGACACTACACTCATGAGAAAATTACAAGTTTATCTCACACCATATAAGCAGCCATGGTGTAGCAACGAGCAGATTCATTTAGATGACAATAAAACAGTCTTACAATTTCTGAAGTTTTAGTTTAGATTTCTTTTTAATCTTACAATGCCTTTCAACCATTTTATTTTCACTCAGTTTGGCTGAAATAGCATTAAATGCTGTGCTGTATTTCTGAATTATCAGGCAAATATGTGTGCTCAAAATTTCTATTGGAAAGACTTGGGGAAGTATGGTTTATTTGCCAGTTAGTAGCATTACTCTGCTTTAAAGGTTGAGGCCATTTCCACTTTATGAACTTCCTTCTGTACTCATCACTCCAGGTTGGCGGGTGAGGTTGATCCAACATGAAGCACTGGGCTTCAGAGATAGTCAGCATTTGTAACTTTTCAGTTAATGGAAGTTTAGAAATCATGGTACATATAAAAATTGGGTTGTGGATGTTTTACTGGGTTCTTAACAGCGGTATTCTGGTCCTGGCTCAGAATAGTCTTGCTGGCTGCCAATCAGCTGTACAAATGAAAGCCACGATTTAAGCAGTGTCACAGTGTAGTGCTGCAAACTGCAAGGCCATCTGCATGCGGTGGTGTTTGGTATGCTTGAGCTGTCTTTCAGCTCTGCAGCTTGTCTTCTCCACACATTGCCAGCCTCTGAATGGATATGAGAAACCAGTTTTCTAGCCCTCCTCCTTCTTAATGGAGTAAGAAAATTAATAGAGATGGGTCTTCCCATACCAGTATCAAAGAGAGACACCTTTGGTGAGGAAGGTCAGAGAGTGGTGCTGAAGTCCCTCAGCTCATGTCCGACCGAGTATACTGAGATTCCAGTTGTATCTGGTTTTTGTTGTGATTTTTAGAGTGTAGGCTGCTGGTTTTAGGTTGGGTGATAGCAATCTGTATTGTGTATTACCAAATACCAAGATAAAGGCACGCACTTTCATGTGTTGTGGCCATGGATTTCATCTGGACCAGTGATGTAGCAACACATGGCTCTATTCCCATTGCCTCTTTCCATGAGCTGTTCCCTCCACCTGGAAGTATTTAGGACTCCCACTAGAAGTATTTATGACTCCCACCACATAGCTCCACTTGCAAAATTAATTTCTTAGTTTAGTTTAGGTACTGTCACAAAAAGATATAACACAGGCCCCAAAAAAGTGTTGGTTTTCAGTTACTCAATAGAATGAAAACATATAACACAAAAAGCTGCAGCAGTTGAAAATATATGTGTGGTTCCAGTAAAAGATCTTTGACTTGAATTTGCGTATTCAGCCTGGGTACCTATTTAACACGAGTGTCTATAATCTCTCCTAAGGTTAAAGTGTCAGGTTAACACCAGCATGGGTTCTCAGTGCACTTTCAGAGCCTGCTAGCATCTATACCAAAGTCTGGAGACTTCCGTAAATGCTGGAAAATGTTCTATTTCAAAGAAAATTCAGATGACTTCCTTACGAACCCATTTTAGAAGTGAAAAATCTTTATGGGATTTATGCATTGTTTAGCAAGCCTTCCAAGTAAGCTGTAAATTCCACCACTGGAAACCCATCGGTACTTGATAATTCAACTTTCCAAAAACAGAAATGTGTTTTATAAATGGACATGAAACAGAATGTAAACAGTAGGTGATACAGAGTTAGGTGTTTGCGAGGTGCCATCTCAATTAGTCACAGATATAAGTCCTATAATTTTTTTTTGTCTTGGACACAATGGATGCAGTGTGGAACAACTGACATGAAACTGATTAAACATCAAGCTATATTATTTTAAGTCCATAAATGAGATTCTGAAGACATGCTGCTGACAGAAAGAATTGCTACAGCTGGTGTTTTTTTCACCACTGACAAGCAACCCAATACTTAACAAAAATAGCTATCTATGAGCAAATAGGGAATCCAACCAAAATAATTCTATACAAAGAGGGATAATAAAAGATCTGCTTTCAAGAAAAGCAGCTAGGCCAAGTTGTGACACACAACCGCATTATTGAAAAGAAACGGACATTAGCTTTGTTTCTAAAGGACATTAAAACAGGTTGAAAAGATAGAAAGATGGAGCAGTGTTGGGGTTTGGCTTTTTTTCAAGGCAGGTACCTACCTGTCCTGTTTCTATTTCTAAAAATAGTTGCGCTACATCTTGAAGTGACTTAAGCTGACAGAGATTTATATCAGCAGTTGATTAACAACAAACAAATTATGATCCCTTGCGTTTTAGAAGATGCAATATTAAGCAAGGTCTTTCCTCAACCTAAAGGTGACAGAAACAATTCTAAAAACTTTTTATATTGGGTTGTAGTTGTTTGTTTGGTGTAGGAGTGACTGATCAGCTTACATACTATATTTGCACACATGCAGGCAGAACACACCCAGCTTTTAACTGCTATATGCTAGTGTAATTTGGGACAAATTCTGAAGCTTTAATGAATTCCATGTAGAGATTGAACCAGTCGGTGTCAAACTAAAAAATTTATGTGTGAGCTACTGATGCATGCTAACACTGGTTTTGTAAGTAAATTACTTCATCAGTTTCTGGCACTGTTAGCAGTGGCTAACTAGAAGTCTGCCCTATTTATGACTAAGTGGTAAGAAAGAAATGATCCTTGAAAGCAGAAGTGGGGAGGGAATTCTTTCAACTATTGAGGGTTTTTTGCTGTTCAAGCAAAATGCAATTTAAAAATTATTAATGTCTGTTTTGCAAATGTGAATTTTTCTAGGCGCTTGGAAAGCTTCATTGACAAAAGGCAGGTCTTTCCTTTTATTAATAATAATATTTACCATTATTACTCAAAAAATGGTCAAAAAAGAATTTTAACTCTGCATTTTTTCCTATAATAGATTTTGATTGGTGGTCCTAATCTGGTTTGTTTTAGAGATCCACCACCCACAGTGTTGTGCAAGATCAAGTATCTGCTGAATTTTTGTCCATGAGACACCAGTTTTCACTGAGGGGGGAGGGGCGGGAGTGGAGAGAAACTCATCTATTCCAGGATCTGTGAGCAGACTTTTGTTGCATGTGTTTTACAGGCATAATCCTCCCACCACTTTCACCCTTGTCTCTGCCAATCATAGTCTCAACCAAGAGTTCATGTACAACAGCTGCTGAAAGTTGCTGCTGAGAAAAATAATTTGTGATTAGGTTTTATCAACAGTTTCAGCTAAAAAATTAAAAGAGAAAGGAACAATAACCATGACATAACTGTGCTGAAATTAAGGGTACATATGCGTTGACAAGAGCCCATGGACTGAATTCCTGCTCAAACAGGTATATGTCAGGACCTGGTGGGGTTATACTACTGCAAAACTGACTGTGAAAAGTAGTTCTTAAGAACTCTAAGACCTCATTCATCCCATTTACCCAAGGGCAGTACACTGAGATCACAGCAGGTTCCTTTTAGTGGCAGAGGAAAGAAACACTTGGTACAGCCCAAGGAGGAGCTGAATATTCATTCCTCTGTATTCACTGAATATTAGGGGAGCCATGAGACTGATGGGTTTGTACAAACTGCTCAGCAATTAAAGAATGTGGAGCCTCTTTCAGGCTTTGATGCTGAGCTTGTGCTTCACTTCACTTCTTCCTGCCTTCTTCAGCAGGTTTCATGAATTTTCCCTTGCAATAATTCGGCATTTTCTTTACTTTTGGTGCTACTACTTTGCAGAACTGGGAGACAGGGAGGCTAGGCGACTCCTTCAGCATTATGCAGGAAGTGACACAGCAGCAGAGGAGGTTTCACAACCACAGGCAGGTGTTCTAAATACTCAGCAATCTTTCTCTAATACACCTATCAGCAGCAGAACTGGGAACAAGACTAAAATTTTTAAAGGCCTGAACTGTAAAAAAAAAAAGTAAACCTGAAAAAATCCCAGTAAGTTTATTCATGCTCACGCAAACTAAAAGACCGTTAAATGTTTCTTTCTGCTTTACTCCAGGATGCTACTTCAGCCTGATGACTCCTTGCAGATTCTAGCACCTGTGGAAGCTGATGTGGGTTTCTATGCTTGCAATGCATCCAATGCCCTGGGATCTGACTCTGTCTCTATTGCTGTCACTCTAGCAGGTAAATTGTTCACTCTCTGTGATTGTAGGATGGTCCTTGCCACTTGTGTGATTCTGCACAGAAACTGTTAGGGAACAGGTGGCTGAAGATGCTGTGTGGGCAAGGTGGGTCAACAGAGATATACTGCTGAAAACACAGGGCATGAACTCTGGAAAACCCTGAGGCATAGTGCAGCTTTCACAGTTAGTTTGTGAGATTTGTGGATTTCTGCAAGAGATTGATGCTTTTTCTCACTTGCTCCATCTGTTATGCTCTCATCCTGGTTATTTATAGCCTATATGGTCAGCGCAGTCCAAGCCTCCCAATTTGTATGCTTCCTTTTAAACCTATCACTGATCTCTTCAAGTCTAACAGACTCATTGAAGGACTTATTCAGATGTATATTAGGCAAGCCTGAAAAATAGCAGAGCTGAAGAGCCAGGCCCTTGCAAGATCAAGCCCTTGTATCATATTTGATCCATTGTGGCAGAAGAATGGCTGACACTTTCAATTGCTGGGAAACAGATGTTCACAAAAAATTAACTTCTAGGTTTATATTTACCTAGTATCAGGTGAGTTCTAAAGCAGACTAAATATCCTTTGTTAGCTTAGATTTCTGTTCTAAAGAAAACACACCTGAATAAAAGCCAAGGGCAAGGGCAGGTAGTGCGTGAATCCAGCTTCTTCAAGGTTCATTGATAGGCAATGTCAGCAGGCTCACAACCACATCAGGACCAGCAGAAAGGCAGAGCAGCAAACGTGAATGAGGAGCTGTTGAGTAAGATGAAGAGGCAGAAGAGACAGACAAGGACTGTGACAAGGCAGAGAGGTCTTGGAGAAGGAGGATACTATTTATCACAAAGGAAACACATTAGAAATGCTAGAAAGCTTATTGATTTTTCAGACCTCTCCATTTTACTGCTTCAGAATGTGAAAGTATTTGGAGGCCTCCAAGGTGCAGGCAATGACCATCAGCTGCCAATGTATCCATGTGTAATTAAAGGAGGGAATAGCAGTTGATGAGTTTGAGGGTTTTTTACACCAAGCACAGAGAAACTTTCAGGCAAGAAGAGCATAAGGAAAATCTAAGAATGAAGCAATGGCCTGCAGTGAAGTTCTGATGATCAGTAAACCAACTGGAAAGAGACCTTGTCTGTCCTTTAGAAGGAGAACAGCTGAATCCCCCAGAGTGGAAAAGGAAGATCTGCATCAGAGCTACATATTACATGTAGGCAAAAACAAAGATACTGATCCTTTGTACACTACTGCAGATCAGCAATATCTTTGCTGAATTCCAGGCAGCAGGGCAGTGGTGTTGCTGCTAAGACAGTTAGGAGCAACTCCATAGTAATCCTCTTTTATTGCACCAGCAAGCAGCTGAATACAAGATTTAAAAAATATTTTTAAAATAATTTATAATAAAAAATTATTTATTAAAGTCAAAAGTACTATTCTATCCCTATTGCTTCAGTGAGTTTAAAAGCCAGTTTTGTACGACGTAATTTGTGTGGAGACAATACTGTGTGAAGCCACAGAAAAATAAACTGAGCATTAGGTGTCCATGTGGCACAGGAAGACTAATAGCTGTTTTATTATAATTAATTATCAAGGCTGTTCTTTTAACTGTTTTTAGATGAATTAATATTCATGCACCCCAGACTCAAGCTGAACTCTGCTTAGGAACTGGTATACACTTCCATCTCACATCCAAAACAAAGAGCTGAACATTTTATAAAATGAGGCCATAAATATCAACATGAGATATTGAGCAGGTTTTGGAACAAAGCAACAAACTTTCTGGCAGAATGGAAGTACTTTCTCAAAAAAAACCTGGAAAGCTGAGACTGTCCTTAGAGGCATCAGGAGTGGGGCGGAAAGCTTTTTTCATTGAAGAATTTTCTGATTCATTTAACACATGCATGGAAAAAAAGATAGTGGAATATGCTTCCATTTTTATCAATGGTTTGTTACTTTTTATGGGTTGAACAGCTAAAAGATTTTTAATCTTTTGATGAGATTGGGGAAACGAATCAGGAAAATAAAAGGCTGATGTATAGCTGAAGAATTCTTTTCTTTTCTTTAGGCTTTGCCGCAAAACATTAAAACCTTGAGAGATATTTCAACAATAAAATGTAATATTTTACTTTGCTATTCTTAGGCATTAAAAGCACCAAAAGAGAAATAAAAAAAATACAAAAAAAGAACCCAAACTGATATGACAGGAATTCCAGATAAAATGAATATTTTAAAAGCCCTGGAAATATATGCAGAAATTTATAGTTAGGACTGAATTCAATCTTCAAGACTCCCCATGAGCTCAATAAATCCACTTTTTTTTTTTCTCACCTACATATTTTCTTCCTTGACCACCTTCAAATTAACATGCAAATGAAGCCAGCGGTAGACATTAGCCTAGAACTGCAGCTTTTGAAGGCAAATGATATCTGAACCTGTTTTGTATCTGACACTTCATTTAAAGGGGAAAAAAATGTGTTTATAGATTTTTGGATAAAGAGTTTGTAAATACAACAAGTCAAAAACACCCAAGTCCCATACCATTTGAAGTGATGTCGTGTTCTACCCCTCCATCCATCATCCTGCCTGCAAAGCATCTTTTCTGGGGCAGGGGCCTGCCTTAACTCAGCTCTGTCAGCTCTGCAGCTTCACTCCCCTTTCTCAGAGCTAAGCCCGAGTATCTCTGAACTGTTTTGTGTCATGTAGTCATGCCTTTACAGTACTCCTATGAAAGGAGTACTAGAAGGCTCCTTAAGCCCCTGTTGGTAGATAACTCCACAGCTAATCCCACATGGTCAGGGACAACAGCAGGAGAACACCTTGGCCCACTTGCTTGCTGTCACCTATGTTGGAAGCACACTGAAAACAATTTGGAAAGTTTGCTGCAGGCAAAGAAGGTATCTGTTAGAGACGAACAATGTTAATGCATAGCACCGTTACTACGGGCTTTAGGAACACAAAATGGGTTAGCTCACAGAAAGTAGCTTGTTTATGTCCCTCATTTTCTGACACTAGCCATTATGAGAAAACTTTCTGGTTATGGTGTGGTCTTCCCAATCCCCGTGTTTCCACTATAGACTAAAGAAAACACATTTGATGTGTAGAAACAGCTTGCAGGTTGCTGTAAACCTCCCTCACTATTAATGTGCCTGTAGCCATCACTCAGGATTCTTTTCCCTGTGTTTGGCCTTTGGCAAAGGGTGGTATTTTGGTTGCAGTACCACGCAAACATCTTGCTGCAGCAGCCTCAATTGTGCTGGTGTTTATTGATCCAGCTGGTTCTTATTTGTGTCCATATGGCTTTAATGCTATCCTGCCTCTGCTCTAAGCATGCTTTTTCTTTTTCCAAGACAGCTTTTCCCATGCAATTTGGTGACACCAATATTATAAAAAGCAGGTGGGTGTCCCAGAGTGTCCCAGGCCATCTGTCCCATGCAAGCTTAGTGTGCTTGGTCTGATAAATCATGTTGGTTCTTCTCTGCAGGAAAGCCACTGATAAAGGCATCAAGAGCTACTGTGATAAACACTGAATTTCCAGCTGTTACTGTGGATATCGGAAGCACAGTGAAAACAATCCAAAGAGCAAATGTTACAATCAGCTGCCAGGTTGCAGGTGAGAAATTACTTGGTTTCCCATGCAGATGCCTTCAGCTATAGATTTCTGCCGGGTTCTTTGCTAAGTTAGTGTCTCCAGGTGCAGCTGGGTGAAGGCAAGGTTTTCCTAGAACTTGGGCAAACTTCTTCACTTCCATTAATTCCTAGCATAGAAATTTCCCTCCTTTTATCAATACCAACAAGAAAAGTGTATTGGCTTTAGAAAATCTAGAAGATACAACAGGCATCTTTGTTAAAAATACACAGTATGGTGCGGGTACAAAAAAACATATATATTCCTATCTGTTGGGCATGTTTGGTGAGAATATACAAGCATGGACTGACTGACTTATTTCCTCATTGATGAGGTTTTTAAAGTCCACTCCAGTTCCTTCTTTTCCTTCCAAACTTTTTTTTCAAATTAAGAGTATGTTAGCACACTCTTACTGATTTTTCTTTTTTCATCTTGGGAGTGCCAGAACTCAGAGGAATTCTGCTGAAACAGGGTTCTCCCTGAAACTGTTTTCCAGCCAGAGACTGAATAGCCCTCAGTCTTATGGCAGTAGTTTTCCTCTCTCCAACGGTGACCAAAAAAAGTTGATCTTATCTGTGTGTTGCAGTTGGTGGGAATGTTGGTACGGGAAGCAGGGGTGGGCAGAGAGAGAGATCTGGGAAATCTCTACAGAACCAGGGCCAAACCTTTGATTCATTACACCTTCATGCACAGTGTGAGGGAGAACAGGAGGGGAAGGGAGCAGCTTATAAAATGCAAAGTGAGCCGTGCTGAGTATTACTCAAGTATCTGCAGTGGAGATTTATATGAAGTCCCTTACACCCTTGCTTTAGCTTCTTATACCTAGCAGTTATTTCAGATTACCCTAATTAAGCATCTGCACTGCAAATATCCAAATATCCTGCTCTTTTTTTTACACTTTTTACTCACTTCAAGCACTTAGTGAATGTCAGTTTTCTTTCTTCAGGCGCTGCCAACCACACCTCTATGCAAATTATTAAGTGAAAAGAGTATTTGGCTCAAGTTTCATTATTTGGTCGTTTGTCCTTTAGCAAAACATTCACAATAGCTGTGCAAATACTAGGCTGGGATTCCAATTTATTGATTACTTTCAGTGGGATTCATGAAAGAAAAATACAGTATCATTTTTTCCTAGTGGTTCATGACGGAATAAATTCAGTAATTCTGTTGCCCTTTCAACATAGACACTAGACACTCACTTGCAATCAGACCAATGTTCAGTGCCTTTCAAACACAAGGAGATGAAAACTGTACTGTTTTTCCCGAGGCCCTTGCATGCCACCTGCACTGCCAGTGTGTGAAAGAAGCTAAGTAGTATATGAACATAAATTATTTTAGATTTCTGGGTTCTCTCAGCTGCAGATGGGGAAGCCCCATAGATGTAGACAATGACTGCTGATTTAAGAAGTGCAGCCATTTCCCTTCAGTATGAAGACATCATGAAATGAACGGGACGTGGCTAAGCAAAGTTGCCACAGTTCTTATTGCATCAGAAAACTACAGGAAGGGAGGACAACATGGTCAGGGGCACTAATACAGTGCCTTTTCTGAGAGGAAAATAATCTCCAGCAATTTTATGCAGCCTATCTAGCAGGACAAAGTCATCCACAATGGAAAATTTTAGCAGTGTCACAGTAGAATCACTACCATATCTCCCGGAAGAAGGCTTTTTGCAATCTAGTAACTTTACTGTATATTGGAATCTTCTATGATATAGAAAAAAATTGCTTAATTTATGATTTTTTTTCATGGGCATTTATCTTCTGCTACTGCCTCTGCAGAAAATGTCAAATACGACATCAGAGATTAATACTGTTGAAATTATGATAAAGTCATAAACCACAAGTTGAGATGTTACACAGGTAATGAGAGTGAGTAATGAGGAAAGAAATATTTTACAGGAATTAGAATCCTATTTTCATACAAATATTGTTGATAATTAAAAAACAATTTTAAAAAAGAGCTGCATATGGGAAGAGGTCTAGGAACAGAGTGATTTCCATCAGCTGTCTCACCTTTTTCTGGGAAATAGATCATCTCATAAAACCTGTTGAAGAACTTGACAATAAAAATAATTTTCCTTCTAATATAAGCACAGATTTTTTGGTTTAGCATCAGGGTTGTGATTGTCTAACCTTTTAATATTTCTTTTTATCATTCTACTTAGAATGATCAATTCTAAGGTGAAGAGTAACATGCACTACTGCTTCAGTCAGCAAATGTGTCTTATCCTAGTGACTTCTTCAGAGTAGATGGAGTTTACAGCTATGTGGTTTGCCAAAGTTCCCCAGAAGGCACTAACAGTGAAATGACCATCAAATCATAGTAAATTAATGTGCAATGTTTGATGCAGTAACATCAGATAATAAAAGAAAAATTAGAACGTGAGAATTAAGTGAACATAATTAGAAAGCAAACCAACATATACAGAAATTATGTGGAGAATATCCAGATGAAAAAAAATCTCTTCGCACAGCTTTGTAAAGCTACAGTCTTTTTTCTTCTAGTACTTTCCCTCTAGTCATTTCAGGATGCCCTGAGCCAGCATAGCAACTAAGAGTTGTCCCAGATCCAGATGAGGTACCTGTTAATCTCATCGTTGTTAGCTATGTTGTTATCACAGTGTTGTATAGCCTGTAGTATAGGACCATGCATGTATTGGATCTTGGAGTTTTGTCTCATATAAGGACACATCTTTACTGAGAGTCAACAGGACAGCAGAATAAATATTTATATGAGAAATATTAAGTATAAGGATTGGTTATGACATTTTCTAAAACTACTCCTGCTGTCAAGGGACAAAAGTATACACTTGCTCCTGACAGGTGTTGATAAGCCTGGACAAGGTTTCCTAAAAACAGGAGATAATGAAAAAGAACATTACCAGAGCCTAGGAAGTAATTTTATATTGCTCTTTAACTTCTTATGAAAGGCGTAAACACTGTCAAAATCTATGTTCTCAGCTTAAACTTACAGATACTGGCTGTAAGACAAGGAAAAACAAAATCATTCTGGGTGCATTAGAGTTTAATTGGCCCCTGATATGAATCATGTCAAGATGAAAATCTATTTTGGTTATACCACAAACAGTGGTGTGGTTTTTTTCAAGGTTGAAAATCGGCCTTATTTCACTTGACATAATTTCACTACTTTGTTCACAGAGATGAAAGGATTTCTTAAACATAGTTAGGAGAATGCAGTCAGTCCCAGATTTCTCCAGAAATAATCCTAAGGTAACTCCTACCCAGAACTCCACTCAGGAGTCTTGCAGATGCCTGTGAGTTCCAGCTGGAGGATTTTCTCCAAGCTTCAAAAAGCCAACAGCATTTCTGAATGGGCAATTTGATTGCTGTAGGCAATTTCACTTCCAAATGGGATGTAGAAGTAATCTGGATCACATCAGTACCACTAGGAAGCTTTCTGTTGACTTCAGCACTGGAATTGTGCAGATATTCATTCAGATACCAGAAGCTTCAATCATTCTGGCCCAAGCTGTTATTGAAAATACAGTTGGACATGAAAGACGAAACAAATTTAAAAAATCTGTTTCATAGGGCATTTTTCCATGCTGTCCTTCAGACCATAAGACTTCTAACAGAGGCACCTGTCTGAAAAGTGTCATATACCATTAGTCACTCTTGAGTCAGAACAGATTTTGAATAGTAACTTAAAGTACATTACTATCCTGCCTTGTATGGCCTTCTCTCTCTGATGTTTCAGCTTGAAGTTTTTTCAACTGTTCTAAACATTCCTTTCCTGTCCATTTCATCTGTATGCTGGAGGTTATACTTACCTTGCTTTATGACTCGTGGCATTGTAAACCAGTCACCACTGCTAGATCCTTGTATTGCTATGCCTCCTTCGTCAAAAGCTCCTGGTTTAGCAAAATTATCTTGATTAACATGCACAGTTCTGCTTGCTGCATATCCCAGGTAGCCTTTTTGTGCTGGATACATGCACAGTGATGGAGGGGAAAGCTAAAGAATAGATTTGGGTAACTATTCACTATCTAAAGACTTGCCTGCCCAGCAACATGAGTTCTGTTTCCACCTGGCACCTCTCAGACTTTCAGTCTCTGTGATTGTTTCTGCAAGGCAAACACACTCAGCCCTCTGTCCTTTGTCGTTCACTGTTACCCAGCAAAACTGAATGAAATGCTCTTGCTACTTTCCACCCCTCACAGCAATGCTGTGCAGTGATGTGTTTGCTCATCCCTGTGCTGGCTGCATTCTATTCCTATCTTGATGCTTACAAGTGTCACTAAAGGCAGAAGCACAAAGGAAAATGAAGTTGCTACTCACTGACATACTGCTTATCTTCCCTAAAGCAAACTGTAGGGACAGCTGTACAGGTTAGTTTCAAATAATGCCCTGTTATAGTGGAAACTTCATATTAAAGACAGAGGAAGAACACCCTTTGCAAAGTATCAGTCAGAAAACTATTTTTGTAAAGCTTTTTAGGTACAGTGCACCTTTTCTAGACTCAACAGTAATACCTCAACAGTAAGGAGTCTTACCTTTAACCTCTTGTTGCTTCTTCTGCTAGTGAAGTGTATACAGGAGGAATCTGCCTTTCTGGACTAAGACTATCCAAGTAGTTGTCTGCAAGAAGAATATTAGTTTTATTTGTCTCTGTATGTATTTATTTATTTTATTTGAGTCCTTGCTCTTGAGGACTGTGGTCATAGGAAGTCCTCATCTTCTCAGCACTCCTCATCCCTTCCTCTTGTCCCACTATTTGCACTTATCTTCCATTATTTTCAAGAAAAACTTGAAAGCTCCGCCCAGTTTTGGTTGTCAAAGAAGGAAGATGAGCCCTGGTTGGAATTAGAGAAAACTTCACAATTTCATATGTGATTGTTTATTTCTGAGGTACATTTCTTGATACTTCCATGACTGAACTCTGCAATAGCCATAATGTGAAAACCTGTGCGCTGTAAGTAGCTTAGCCTGCGAAAGAGAATGGATCATACCTTCACTAGTGGCATTCGGAGGACAAGTGCTGGGATGTGAGTGTTTTCCCATCCCAGGGGCTGCAGAACTAGAAAAGTCTCCATTTTCTCTCCTTTGCTCTTTGGAGCTCACCTCTCAAACTTCCTTTCCCTGTAATGGAAACACAATAAACATGCAGGCTTGAATAAACTCAGGGGTTGTGGTTGTTTGCTATCCTTCTGTTGGCTGAACTCCCCTGAGGACTCTGGAAAAAATCAGAGTGAGGTTTTAAGTGGTGGTCAGCCCACCCATGCCACATAGGTCAAAGAGTAGCAGCCAGAGGGACAGCTGTGTAATGGTCATATCCCAGCGGGGGGGTGGGGAGGGGAGCATGTCAGAAACAGGCCAAAGCCCATCCTTTTAAAAAAGCTGAGTTGTAGCAATACAAAAGAGGATAAACCTTTGGAAAACAGCAGCATAGGCAAGAATGATTAGTTCTCTGGGTATGCCATGAAGGGTCCAGATTAGCATATGCTATTTACCCTCAGACAAAGGTGAGAAAAACCCTGCAGTCTTTTATAGCCTGCTTCCTGCTATTTTCTGAATGTGGACAAGACCCTCTGCCCTTACAAGGCTTCAGCTTTCCTTCCTGGCTGCCAGGCTCACACATACTCATTCCAGATGTCTTGGCAAAGTCACCAGGTGACCCATGGAGAGGTGGAAAAAAGGCCACAATCCTTTGATGTGGAAGAATAGGAAAAAATCTCCCCTTCCCACTTCCATCTGCACATGCTTAGCAAGGCACCTGCAATCAGACGCTTACTGCAAATACAGTCAGATGGGTGGCCATGCTCAGTGACCA
The DNA here is from genome assembly GCF_023634155.1 of Falco peregrinus. Lineage (NCBI taxonomy): Eukaryota > Metazoa > Chordata > Aves > Falconiformes > Falconidae > Falco > Falco peregrinus. Next base: position 48,949,696 of record NC_073739.1, on the reverse strand, counting down.
CAGCCCGAGGGAGGTATTTCTGATGCCAGGGCCACAGAACTGACAGTAGGGTGGGGTTTTTTGGCATGGAGGCACAACCAGAAAGGTAGTGCAATGGGCAGAAGAACATGTTGCTGTGACATGAGGCAGGGAACGGTTTAGGTGGGCAGCAGATACTTAAGAATACCTGCCTGTATGCATGATCTTAATCTACAGTAGACATAAGGAAACTGAACATTCATGTGAAAGAGATTAACTGTGTCCCACATACAGACAGTACCGCAAGCAGGAGAGCATGCGCTCCAGCAGTTACCAGGATTGGCGAAGTGCTGCTCCTTACAGCCATGGGTCCACACAATATCATTTCCTCCCAGGCACAGCTCCAGAGGCCTATCCCATCTCTTAAGACTTTCAATACCATTTCACATAAACCAATTGCTTACTAGTCAGTAAAACTAAGTTACCTGATCTGGTATGCATTTAAACTGAGGTGGAAATCCCTATGTCAAAGAAATACTATCTACAGCGAGACCAGAGGTCTTGCCAGCTACACATGAGAACCCATTCTGGTTTTGTTGGGTACAAAAGGGTACCCAACAGAGATAGCTGGGACCTTAGGTCCAAGCCACAAAAGGAGGCAATTCTTCCTGTAGCAGGTTATGGATCTGTAACGGTCTGTTGTCTGAGGCCTCCTGGTGAGATTGCTGAAACTGCTTTTCTGAAGATGTAAATGCTAAATTGTTTGCATAATTTCAAAAAGGAAGATCACATGAGTTAAAAGAAATCCATGGAGTGCTCCTAACTGCACAGAAACTACTTCAGGCTCCAAAAGTTCCTGAGTTGAAACTACTGGGAGGCTGGGAGAGGCACGAGCTTATGGCTTCTTCCAGAGACAGCATACTAGGCTAGATTAACATTGTTCTGATGCAATATAGGCTTGCTTTTAAGATTAATGAGTCCAAAGTTTGCTTGTGCAACTCTGGGACACTGAAAGGGAAGACTTCAATTCAGTTTTAACTCTTCTGCTCTGTCTCAAGGTGATCTAAGAAACACAAAGATAGGCAATGTGAAAGAATTGATTAAACACTTCTGAAGTGCAAAATATTCACTACAAAGTCATATTAAAATCTTGTTTTAATTGCTCTATCTTAACATTTTTTTCTGTAGCAACCATAACACTGTTTAGCAACTACTGTATCTTACTTGTGTTATGTTTTGTCAATGTTTTCGCAGGTGTTCCTGAAGCAGAAGTTACTTGGTTTAAGAACAAGGTCAAGCTGTCCTCTGCTCACTATCCGAATGGTGGATTGCTGCTAATTGTAAACGTTTCCCTGTCAGATCAGGGGTTGTACTCCTGCAAGGCAGCCAATCTTCGTGGGGAGGTAACTGAAAGCTCCCAGCTGTTGGTTCTTGGTGAGTCCAGGGTATTTTGCACTTGCAGCAATAGTAAAGTGGCTGCTGGCACATCCAGGCAGCAGTACTAATCAGAGTATGTGGAAAGAGGGAACGGCATACAGGAAGCCCTGTTCTAAGGAAAGAACCAGTCTGCATTTGTTCACTGGGCAGCCTCACATGAAACAAGGTGGTGGTAAAAGGAAAATGGATAAGGAGAAAATGTTTAAGCACAGGGACTGCACCTCCCAGTACTGAGATACTTAGTTTCACTCTTTCAGACTTACTAGCTAACAAAAGCATTTATTAACCATTTCTTAAAGTGGCTCTCTTGAAATAAGAAAGATGCCACCTGTCCCCTGTGAAGTGCTTTGCGTCTGCTGAGCAGACATTCCGTACATGGCTGTGTGATACAGACCCATTTCACACCTGGTACACACCACACCGTTGTGCATAAACGCAGTGTGCTTTTAAAAAGCACTTCCCAAGTTCAACAAATGGCCAAGTTTACTGATTCTTGGGTTTCTGAACAACAGACAGAAAGCCCAGCTGGGTGACTTGAAAAGATGTGTCAGCTGTGAAGTGTGGGTGGAAGTGTAAGTGTTACCTGTTCATAATCTGATGTGTGGGAAAGGGGTATCATTTCTCCATGCCTGGCAGATGAATGATCCAGCTAGACTTAGTGATTCTGTACATACGATAGTGAAACCTAGTCCCTGTTATTGATGGAACACCATTAAAGCATCTTTTACAGCTCTCATCTTTCATGACTAGAGTAAGCACAGGTTCCATGGATGATGCAGCTTCCAAAAGAAGTTTTAAAGTGAAATCAACACTAAAACCCCTCTATGGATGTTCACATGAGTTCACTGTGAATCCAGACTTGCTACAGAAAATTGGTCTAAAAACATTTGGGGGGGTGGAGGTGGGGGGGTGCAGGAGAGGGAGGGACCAGCTGGGTTTCAGCCTATAAATAAAAATTTCCACATGATCTTTACATCCTTTTCTGATCTTTATAAATGGTTTAGTTTTTACAGATGGAAAGTTACTGTGAGCTACACAAGCTGCTTATGTTTGTAGGCAAATGGCATGTTTAGTTCCTTGATGGAAAGAAACAGATCAAGCATCCATGACTCGTACTTCTGGTGCTGAATGTGATCAGCAACAGAAAACTTGCTTAGCATGTGCTGTCATCTAATTGAAAGGGAATGAAGCTACCATTCACTTAAACATCTCATCATTTCCATGACAAACAGAATTGGGAATGATAGGCAATGCAATCGATTTTTAAAATAGCATTATGGTTAGTGAAGAACTAAATCCCTGCGGTTGACAGCATAGACTGATCCTCTTGAGCTCTGAACTCTTACACATTTGGAGCTTTACCTAAATATACCACAGGATTTGGCAGGGTTATAACCATATCTAATCAGGGCTTGATCCAGGCTGTAGCAGACATTAAATTTTTTTCCAGCGACTGCTGTGGACACTGGATTTGGCTTCTGTGCTGTATAAATTTGCTCTTTCACCCAAGCTGTACATGGTATTTCCTGATATCATGTACCTTTGTCACATATGAAGAGGGTCAATCAGAATGCCATGGTATCCTTCAGAGAGAATTTATTTTATTTTGTGGTCATACTGATTCAGATGTTAGTTTAATACTTTCTCTAGTGCCTTACCTAAAGTGAGGCAAAGCACACCTTTAGTAGTTGCCCAAAGCTGCTTAGACTGCCCCTCTGAAATCATTATATTGCAGCACAGCAAATAATGCAGTAGGGGGGGGGGGGGGGGGATGGGTGTGTGTGGGTGGGGGGGTGTGTGGGTGTGGGTGTGGGTGTGGGGGGGGGTGGGGGGGGTGGGTGTGTGTGGGGGGGGTGTGTGTGTGGGTGTTAGTGTGGTTGTGTGGGTGGGTGTGGGGGGGGGGGTGTTTGGGGGGGGGGGGTGGGGAGGGGGGTGTGTGGAGGGGGTGATGTCCCTGAGATGTTTTCTTCTGTAGTGTTGCTCATCACTTCAGCCTCCCAACCTGTTTGTTACCAGAGCCTCCACGACCTCTTCCTTACCTAGAAGACTTTACAGCAGTGGTTTCCAGTGCTGGGACCAACACTCATTCAGTGCTGACCTCTCCTTCAGGAACAAAAATGACCATCAGTCCAGGAAGCTCTGCTCTCATAGGTAAGTCAAGTGGTTTAAGATTTTTTATTATTATTAAAAGGGGTTTAGAATTAGAATACAGTTAAGCATCCAGTTATCCATTGCAGTTAAGCTTCCAATTATCCAGCCATGAAGCACTGAGACAAAACACATCAAACCGTCAATGCATTGTCAGCCATAATCGCTGCCAACTTGTTCTCAGAACTCAGAAACTCATTTTAAAAAAGGAAGTCCTTTTATTAGTAAAATGCCCCAAAGCATGTGGAATAAGGGCTCCATTGCACCACACTGTGCAGCACCCTGTAAGAAGCAGTCCCTGTCCTAGAGGCTGCCAATCTCATTCAAAGCAAGACATGGCAAACTCATGTGCCAGTTGATCTAAAAGAAGAAACACTTGTGGTTCTGTTTTTCTTTTTATTCTGCATTTCGATACTAATCCTTCCATATGTCTGCTATTCATATTGTATATCCTACTTCTTCAGAGCCTTTCCTAGAGTTTTGCCTCTATCCCTCTAGACATGTTTTTCTCTTGCAAGCTCCCTGCTTCATTGTCTTCATTTTATATGTCTTTGGTATATCATACAATCAGTATCTGTGGAAAGCCATATCAGGAAACTATCCTTAATGAAATGCTTTTCTTCTTTTCATCCTTTTCTCCCTTCCATATCTCTTTCTCCTCTTTACACTGCAAGTTCTGTTAGATGCTGTAAACTCATTTCAAGTCTGTGGGTGTGATTTTTTTGCAAAGAGAATCTCATCCTTTCCTAAAGCTCAGGGTATGTTTATTTTAAAATTTTATTTCTTACGCTGATCTTGAGCCTCTACAAACTGTCAGGCTCAGATAGGCAAACAGCTTCTCTGATGGCCTTGTTACTGCATACAGTGAAATCTTGTCAAGTCCTGCAGTTTCAGAGCAATCTTTTTTCTTTTCAGAGCTAGGCATCTGAAACTTTTAGCAAAGGGTCTGTAGCTGGCCTGAGCATTTATAGCTCTGGTCTCTGTACCTTCCAAAACACTCTTTGCTTACATTTAGTAGCAATTTTAAGATTTTATTTTCACAGTGGAGGCTTTCTATTTATGTTTTCAGTTTTGTATGGTTTACTTTTCCCCAGTGCTGACATCTGCATACGTTTGCAATGGCTTTTAGCTTGCAGCTCTGGATTACATTTCTGCTTGCACAAAAACTGCAATGAAGTAGTCCTTAGTGGGGGGAATACCTGAAGGTATTTATTAGCATTTAATAAATCATTTTGAGCATGGTTTTATTGTACTCACTGTTGTAAGACTAGGTCACACTCTGTTTCATCCATTTCCTCTCAGGTTTCTGGAAAGAGATCTTAAGTAGTTGTAGGGATTTTTTTATTGTTTGAAACCAGTAATTGAACCACAAAGAGTGTTCTGCACTGCCTGTGCACAACCACTTCTAAATTAATTTCATTTGGCTGTGTCACCCTGTACCCTGCGATTCTCCTGCATGGGCAAGGAAACTCCATGAATGTTAATGGCAAAACAGCAAACCAGTTTCATTCTTGAGGCAATTCCCTCAACTTCACTGGAGTTTTACTGACTTGGATTTGAGGCCTGTTATTATTAAAACCTAAGGAACCCTCCTGAGAATTTTTCTGCAATTAAAAATCAGCATGGAATGGGCTATCCAATCAATTAGAAAACTACAGTCCAGTGTGCTGCATCATGTTGCATCACTCAGACAAAAACACAAAGCATTCAGCTTCCATGTATGTTACTTAAATACATTGCCTGTGGTTGTACCAATGCATTTGAATTCATCCATAAGGAGAATAATCATTACTGGGGAAAAAAAAAAAAGGACTCATCTCTCAGATTTATTTTATTTTGTATCTACATCTAGTTTACTCTTTAGGTTAATATCAGCATGGATTACAATCAAAGACTATATTTACTCCCAAATTTAGTCTTCTCACAGTCTTCCAGTGCAGTAGCTAAGTTTATCATGGACTACAGTGACACCTTCATAACTAACCTTTGCTTGAAATGTTGCTACACTGGAAAGAAAATCTGCATATGATTCTAAGCACCAGCTGCAAACACCAATGTGTGAACAATTTCTGAACTTGTATGTCTGTGACCCATGTCTGTATTGTCTGTCCACAACATCCCCTACAAGCTGTCCACTAATTCTTTCTATTCTGCCACCCAGCCAATTGACTTTAATCCTGTTAAGTCTTTCAGCATTGACTGTGTTGGGGTGTTTGCTCTACATGCTCTGGATTCCCCATGTAAGAACTTTAGGTATATAAATTACTATGTATAAAGTCCCGTGTCTGTTTTACTGCTGACAGACACCAGTATCTCTTGGGACTCAGAAGGCATTGAATTAGACTTGGTATTTGGAAATCTAAGCATATGAGGTTTTGTTGAGTGGAGAAGGAAAATAGGACATCTCCAGAGAATGAAATGTCAAGAAAAGGAGTGGTAAGCAAGCTTTCGGGAAACTTTATATTTTAAAGGAGTTAAAAGAAACCAAAGGTGAAAAATTATGTTAGAAACCTGGATAAACTCAGGTATGGGTTTGCCAGGGTTTAAGAAAAATGGGAATCAAAACTTCATTAAACATTGGATTTGTACCTTGAAAAAAACCAGAGCGTATTAGCAGAGCAACAGAAGATTAAATTTGCAAATAAGAACTTGTTTAGAAACTAACAACTGTATAATAGATAACAACAATTAACAAGCTGAATTGAAAGGGGAGAACTTGAGCCTCCAGTTTATCCTACATGCTATGCACTTTCTTTTACAAGTGGAATTATGCAATGCTTCCACCATAATTTCAACCATTTGAAACAAAGAACTTGCTCTCTGGAGTCAGTTCCTGTCTGTTTCTTCCACATAATTTTCAGAGGATTTGCAGAGGTTGAAGGTCAGGGTCATAACACATATCTGGTTTAGAGGTCTTCCTATTCAGCAGTCATTTGTGTGCCTTCACTCTAGAAGTAGAGGAAAAGATCTGTCACAGACCCATGCTCTGCCCAATGGAGTCAGCAACCTGCCCATCAAGATCTAATGTAAAACATCTTTTTGCATGAGCTTACAGAAACATCTTTGTCTTATGTATTTCTTACTTTTACTTCTAAAGGGTGGAGATTTCAGGTAGCTTTCTAGGCTCAACATGTCACCCAGTTAGAGAGCATGATGTAGAGAGTGGCTTGCACATATTGATGCTTACCCTGCTCCTCCACAACTGTTGGAAGTATGTGTAGAGTACTGCAGTCCTCCCCAGCCCTCAAACAAACGTTGACAGGTTATGTAGTAGACATTTCTATATTATCTACACATCACACATCTGAAGGACAGGACCTCCTGCAAAGCAGAAGCTGAATACCTATGAGTTTTGGGGTATTTCTGAGTTTTACAGTAGCACAGACTGACAATCAGTAATGAGCAACAGGTTGTCATGCACTTTCTGATGTCCTTGGTTCCTGGCAGGCACACAAGAAGACTTTGTATCACACATAATACAGAATACAGTGAATTTCTAGAGTGACACCAATTTATATTTCTTTAGAAAGCTTTCATGTTAGAACTTAGTCTTATTAAGGTTTCTTTCTTTGAGACTAAATTTTGAATAGTTTTCCTGAATGTTGGTAATGAAAGTATTATGAGAAAGTCTGCACTTGTCCTCCGAAAGAAATTTTGTTTGTCACCTGGTAAGAACTTTTGTTTTTTAACAACATTCATGACCATTTGACTTTTCTTAAGTCCTGATTACTTTGAGGAATTATCTTTTTGAATTAAAGGAACATCTTAAGTTCATCTATTTTCAGTAGAGTTTCTTTATCTATGCTACAAGTATAATTGTATCTTGAGCTTTGTAAGTGTTAATTTTGGCAAAACTGCATGGTGTTTCTGACTTCTAACAGTCCTGCAGAAAAGTCTTTGGACCTATCAGGAATACTTATTTTCATTTCAGTTTAAGCTTGTTGTTTCCCATATTTGAAGACATTTCAGTAAGAAAGTCTAAAGGTCCTAGTGGGGATGCACTACAATTTCTCAAATTTATTGTGACCTCATTGGAAACCTCAGCAGCCTTGTCAAAGGATACAAAATGTGATATAAAAATGTCTCCTTATCTTAGCACAGAAGAATAATGTATTTATTGTAGATATGTGGCATAGTGAAAGCTGAAGCTTTAATGACTTTTACTTATATATATTAATTACATTTAAGTGAGGGTTCTTGCAGGAGCATTGGAAGAAATGTCAGAAATGAATACTTCTAGGAATATAGAAATGTAGACAAACCTGTAAAATGTCATAGTGAAGGAAAAAAGGTTGAAGAAGAATCTACTATACCTGTAACAGCACAGTGTTTCTTGGCATCTGTTGCTTTTTCCAATATTTTGTTGCAGATGAACCCTTGGAGTCACACAGAAAATGTCTGTGAACACATTTCCCCAAAGTTTCAGGTTCATGTCCTACATGTTTTTTCAGAAATCCTCACCATGGGTGAGGATTTCTGAAAATATAATGTGCACTTGAGAATACATATATTGAAGGAAGGGGTATTGTTGCATTGCACTTTGTATATAATTAAATAAAGGTTTTGGATTGTATTTATGAGGCATCCAGAGGAAGGAATGCATCTCTATTTTGGAATGCAGCACAAGCTCACAAATTTGAAGAGAAATGGGAGCATAAACAGTTAAGATAACTAGGACTGAAACAAAAAAAAATATCTAGCTCTTGCTTGGCACACTGCAACACTTAAGCAATGTCTTTAAAAAGGGAAGGCATCTAAGAAGGAATAAATGTTGAGATAATGGTAGATGTTGTGTATAGCTGCAATGTATATTTTTAAGGCTAACTGTATCCTGATGAAATGTTAATATTTTGGCTAAAAAGAAAAAAAAAATACCAGCAATATTTTTTGATTGAAAGAGGAGATACCATCTTGGCCTTTGTTCTGTTTTTATTCTTTGGATGAAATGAACACAATGCATATCCTGAAGCATAGTGGTCATTCTAGGGAATGTGAAATGGAAGTAAACCTATGGGGAAAAGCCTAGGCAATTATTTGGAATCTGGTTCCCATGCCTTTTATCTCTCCATATATGTATATTCTCCAGTTTGTTTGCTGGGAACCTATTGTCATTCCCAACTTAGGACTCTGAATTTGCACTTTTCCAGGCTACGCTACATCTATCCAATTTTGTGTATTTAGCAGAAAAAAGTCCTGATTTTTAGGAGATACTGAAAATAACCATAATGTTACATGAGAAAATGTACTTTTTTTATGACCAGAAAAGTATAGCTCTATATTTATTGTGTTCTGCCTGTTGACTTCCATATCATATTCATTTCACAAATCAGAACATGATTTTACTAACTGCCAGCATAGCAAACACAGCTCTAGAAGACAGATTTCTTTGGTTTTGTACATTACCACCAATGACCACAGAGTTAGAACAGCTTAGGTGCCAAATTCACTGCTATTTCAGAAGATGAAAAGCTAGACTAAAAATTCCTCTTCTGCAATCACCAATATTACTTAGCGATAAAGCTGTTTTTAAAACAAAGTAATAACAGAAAGCTTAAACTTATAAGTGGCAAAGGATTCCCCTTACCAAAACCAGTATTTCCCTCTCATGTTTCTTTTACTGCTAATAGTATACCCCATTAACTTTCCAGTAGAGTCACTTAGATGCCCAGAAGAAGCCCCAGAAAACAGAATGGAAAGATATGGCAGCCACCTTGCTTGCAATGGCCAGCCTTTTGAGTATGAATAAATTACTTATTCCGAAAGGGCCAACTGCATTAGAGCTAAGGTGCAAAGTTCAGGAGGGTTTTCAGTCTAGTTTTTTGTTGGGTTTTTTTCTTCAGAGGGGACCTCTTCAAGTCTGTGGCTGGTATTTGCCTACCTGCAGATTTAACGGTTATCTAGATGTCACACTGAACAGAAAAATTAACATGGAACATGCATTATAGTCAGTCAAATTCTGTGCTGCTGACTACTTTAGGAGAAGAAACAAACTGATGGCATGATCAGAACCAAACTCTTTCAGCAGAGCAAGAGAAGTTAGTGGTGCAATTGTTTCCTATGTATTTTGCTTTTGTGCCAAAACATTTTAGCATGGGACTGATACTTGATCATAATCAGTGTGAAAAGCAGTAAATAATCCAGATGAACCCAACTGATCTCACCAGTACAAATTTCTTGCAATGGTTGGTGATATACTCAAGAGCAAGAGTATATCTTCTTGAAATGTAAGTTTTCCTTTACTCCCTTTTGCCCCTCCTCTCTCTACCATGAGCCTGCTCTAAATTTTTCTAGGTTTTGGAAATTACTACTTCATTAAAATTGGAAGCAGAAATGCAAAATACAAAATAATTTACAGTCTGCACAGAGTCAGCAAACAAAAGAACTCATAAGTAGTTGTGATTAAACCAGTATCTGTTGTCCCCTAAGAAAAAAGACAGCTGCAGAAGTTGTGCAGTAGGAGTTAGTTAAAATCATGGCTGTCTGAGAACTTACTTTTCACAACATCATTTTTTATCTCCTCACTCTCCATAGTAAGTTTACTATCGTGTTTGAAAAGTAGTTCTAATTCTAAAGAATGTTTTTTAGCAACTTTATTTTATACCAGAAATACTTCCACGCTGATGAGGATAAAGCACCAGGTGCGTTCATGCAGTAATCTGTCCTGTTAATTGTATTTTCCAATTACTTCCATTTTTGTCTTGGTGTAAATTCTGCCTTGTCACACTGTTTAGGAAAATTCTCAGGTAAGTGACTTTTCTATAAAGATGAGCATTAATTTCAAGAGTATGCCATGATCATTGAAATTAATTCCCCAATCAGGCTCTATCACATTGATTGCATTCTAAATATTGTATAAAGTTCATACAGGATTGCAGAATCTTCCTTCTACATCAGACTACAGCATAACATTTTATTGAAATGTGTGGCTTTTCATTTGCATATGCATACTGTGTACATTTCAGTGTATACGGTATGTGATGATACCTCTGCTTGGTCAAACATTTTGACCACCCTGATACAGTGTTTGTTCTTCAGGCAATCATCCACTAGTCCTGCTGCTGCCAAGCTCTCAAAGCAAAGTCAAAAGAGCAAGGTCCTCTAGGCAATCTCCCGCCTTGGGTTTTTTTCCTGCCTGCTGTCTGGTGCCATGAATGAGCTAATCTGATCTACAGCAGTGGTCCAAAATGCTGCCACATAACATAGTATCACTGGTCTCTGGGGAAACATCAGTTTTAATTTTGGGTTTGTGGTAAGAGTTGTAGCCCTTGAACTTGTGTCTCTAAGCTTTTCCAAAATCGCTGACCTAGATCCTGTTCTAATGTAGATATAAATGATGCAGAGATCCACCGAGGCAAGTTCTGGTGAATAACCAGGGGTATAAAATTTGCCACAGGTATCCCAGTCTGAAGACCTGTCCGTCTGCTCCTTCACATAAAAGATCTAGCCTCTTGCACAACTTATGTTTTGCTCTAGAGTAAGTGTTAAGGGAGTTTCCAAACACTGTGGGATTTCTGACCTGTCAACTAAAGGACTTATCCATTCTAAGTTTTGAAGCACCCTCTCCCTCCGTGTTGGTTCTCAGAAGCTCTCCTGAAGGGCTAAAGCACTTCGTTAATGGGACAGAAGTTACAGCCTCTCTGGAGCCAGCAGCACCAGCTTTCCTGCCTCTATCTGTCCTCTACCTCCTCTGAGAAACACTCTTTCAAGAGTTATTTTTCTCCTGTAAATGTACTTGTACACTTAACCTGGGGCTGTAGCAGTGGTGAGGCAAAAGTTTATACTGAAAGGTACTCCTTTTCCATTTTTGTCATGCACTGAATTAACCCACCAGGGTTAGCTCAGGAGATCATTTCAGCATGCTGTATCTATTCTCTTAGGCTTTGGTTTCATGATTTGCCATTGGTGATTGTTTTCAGCCCAATCCTTATTAATACAAAGGATTCTGGGTGTATAGGATTCTGATTGTCAGAATCATTTTATAGAAAACATTATTACTACCAGGGGTTGAAAATTCCTTTGCTTTTTTAATGGGCCCACTCTGCAGTTGTATGTTTGGGAACAGTTTTTACAACCTCTGTGGGGCAGGGATTGGGCCTAACTCAATTTTCGTTGAATACAGTGTAAATTTACAATGCTATGTAAATGTTATCTGATAACAACATGTGCGGCATTGAGTAACCAGTTTAGGTGCTTTGAGAACTGTTTAAAAACCATGTCATATGTTCAGTCTAGTAGTTTTCAACTGTTCCTTTGGAACCATAAATAGATATTTAAAATATCTTCCTTTCTTTAAAATGCTACTGTCATCAGCTGAATTGGCCTATTTCAAGAATCCCTTAATACATGGTTTTCCTGGACTAGCATAAAATCGTGTTCATTTGACCTCCTTTAACCTGTTACAAATAAAGGTTATTCTTGTATTAATATTCATTCTTTCTTTTGGGGATTTTCAGGATCACATTACCTTTTATAAGTTTTATTTCATTCAGTGTATGAAAGCACTGGGAAGTAATTTGCATAACACTCTGAGTTAAAAGTCTGTTTAAATTTACACTTTGTACTGTATTGAAAAATCTTCCCACATAAAATGATAGACTTGTCACTTAGTTTTGCCACTTCAGCAAAACAGGATTTATATACATATGATTTTCAGCCTTGAACTTACCTACCTTCGTTTGGTTTGATAGCATTTTAAAAAGTTGAATACATCTTGTCAAATTTTCTTCCTTATGTTAGATACAGGATGGAATGAAATTTAACTCTGTTAGGTTTAGCATGCATTTCTCATTTCAGTGACCTAAGGAGAAAATCAGGTATGGCAGGACGTGTGGGCAGCACATCTCAGTGCCAGTCTGAGCCCACCTACATAGCATCAACACAGTAGTACAGTGTGAACCACAACATTATAGTTCAGCACCAAGCTTCTGTCTACTAGGAGGCTGATCTGTGGCTTGTCTACATTTTGTTCCAAGCGTTTTGTTCTTCATTTCATCCTTAATCTTGCTTCTGTTTTGAAATTATACTTCAACTCTTTGAATGTAGAGATAGAATGGAAATACTCTCAGGTTTCAAATCCTGTGGCTCCATTATATTTGTCATTTTAATGCAGTGTATTGTGGTCTACACTTCTCTGTCCATTCAGTAAAATATAGAGAGAATCACAGAGTATTTTTTTAGCTTGCTTTATTTTAGTTTTAATATAATTAATAATTTTGCTGCCAAATCCTTTCTTTCCTCCTTTGCTAGGCATTTCAGATAGTAGTCCGCAATCTTCTTTCATCTCCCAGCTTTATGTTTTGCTAGGTACATGTCTGTGACTTGCAGAGGCAGGGACGTAGACCTGCCGGTTTGTAAGTCTAGCTGAAGTTTTCTGTGGGCTTTCTGTGCTACATTTATTGTACTTTGTGATGTCCTGAAACATATGCCTAACCAACTGGGATGCTTATTTTGTTTTCAAATTCAGCCTTTTCTAGTTGCTGTTGATCCAAAGTATTTTGAACTGACAGAGCACAAATATTTGCCTATTTTGCAAAGAATGATCACTGATGAATAGCAAGAGTGTAAAACTGAACTGCAGACATGTTGATGAACATTAATACCAATGGATCCAAACTGCATACACCACAGTGTGTGTTTGTCTCCAGTGTGGTTTGCTACCCAGACCTGTCTTTTAAATAGGAAGTAATTTCCAAAGATGAAAGCATTGGCCTAAGCCTAAGTAGGCAGGAGTTTGATTTCCAGCTCCACTGCTTGGCCTCAGGTAAGACAGCATGCACCTCCATGTGCCTTGGTTAGCTGTCAGGAGAATGGAAAAGGTGAGCTCACATCCCACGACACAGCAGCTTCAGGGCTGCAGTTGGAACGCTAAGTAGATTGTTTTGCTCAGACTGAAGGACTATTTTGTTTAAACAAATTTCAAAGAAACTGCCTCATCTTGACCTGAAGTCTTCGCTCAGATTCCATCTTCAATAAACATTAGAAATATTGCCTGGGATCAATCAGCAGGCCAGTAGTAAATTACAGAGCTATTTGTTAGACAAAAATGAATGCATGAAAATAATTCATATTTTAGGAATAGGTATTCTTTTTAAAGGCAATCCTGTAATTCTTTTTTACTTGTTTTACAAACTGTATTTAGTACTTGCAAAATCTGTTTATTTTCACCATTGCTTTCTATACAGTTCTATTGATGTAAGGTATCAGGCTGCTAAAAAAAGGAATCCTAAAATCAACAGCATTTGCATCTGGTTTTTTTCTGTCATTCAAGTCTGCAAGTGAAAGAGTGATGCATGCTCCATGTATTTTGTTCTCTTAGCATTAGCACAGTACCCAGAGTCTTTGTGCAGTCATACAGAAAGTGCTGCAGAGGTATAATGGGCAACTGAATTCGGCCTGCACTGTGCATTTATTCTTTCCTCTCAAGAAATTATCAGCATTGTTGTGAAACATTGGTCTTCCCTTTCCAAATATCCCTTTGTTATCCTTGGAATATTAACACTTTCCCTACTAAAAGATGTAATATTAATTAGATTTTTGTTTGTCTCTCCAAGTTTTGCATATCCGTGACTCATCCTATCTTTAATTAATTCAGAGTCACAGTAGGCTTTGGAAGGGAGGCTGAAGGCAGTGTTTAACTGCTTAAGGACTGAAGGAGGAGAGTTCTTTCATGCCAGAGCTTTCACTGCTCAGAAACAGTCCCCAAAAAATGTTCCCCCTTCACCCTCCTAAGGGCTCTGATGCACTAAGCCTCTGCAATAGCTGTGCTGTCTGGAAATAAAGTCAGTTTTTCCATCTCAGGTGTTATAGGGACAGGTGTTGATCTCCTGCAAGGATAAAGCAGTCAGTGTCCACAGGGTTGGGAGAAAATAGAGAATAGGTGTTGGTGATCTGCATTAAATGGTATTAAAATTATTCCTGGGAAATGAGAATGGGATATTAATGGAACATAGCTTTTATGCATCCATATGCATGGGTAATGTATAGGACATGTCACTTGTGAAATGCAATTGATAGGTGTTAGTATAAGTTTTATTGTTAAATGTTTAAAAAAGTAATTACTCTACTGGTAGAATGTGCCTGAGGAATAGTGTTTGGGGGCTTTTCCCCCATATTATTGATTACTGGCTGTTCCTTTAGCTGATATTTTATATATACATTTTGGAAGAAGAAGTAATACACAAGATAAGTAAAATAGTCAGGACTAGGAAGATTATATTGGTTTGCCTGACAATAAAACGTTTAAAGAAAAACAGGCATGAACTAGGATCACATGCATCCTGAAGTAAATCTCAGTTTCTCTGTGTTTAACATCAAACTGACCTTTCTGTTTCTTCATTTATCATGTGCAGACTGATTGCAAACAGAGTAAAACGAGCTCACAGCATGTCTTTGTCAGTTGTCATGGCTATATGCTGACCTGTGGAGATCCCTGGAATTATCTTAAAAGACAAGCAAGCTATAAAAAATTAGAATACTGTAGGAAAAAGCCATACAGCCACTTACTGTTAAGTTTGTCCATTTCCTGTATATTCCATTGTTTTCCAATGGTTTAAACTTCAGGAGCCTTAAACCTGTGAGGCTGAAATCTTTCTTGTCACTCATTCACTTGAGAATGAGTATCTTAGAAGTTGCATGAGTTGTTTTACAGTACCAGAGTAGGAAAAAACACGTCAGTACTCAGAACAAAAGGGATAATGTAAAATGAAGCATAGCAGGAATAAATAACAGAGCTTACAAGAATAGGAAAAAGGACTGAGTAGCAAAGAAAGCTGTGTCTTTGTGGTCAGGAAGTGAGCTCTGGGGAGAGAACTGCTGAGGGTAAAAATGCATTAGACCTTGCCAAGGAAATTAAAACAAATAAAAAAGACTCTTTAACCTTATAAATGAAAGTGGAAAAAAAGAAAGAGGGGAGACCACTGTGAGCAGTGTGCACTCTCTCATTCTGCCTTTTTCTCCCCTTTTTTCCTTTATTATTAAAATTTAGCTGCATTAACTAGTTCTTTATCAGTGAAACATTCTCATTGTAACTGCAGACTACTGTGTGTGGCTCTCACCTTCCGCAGGGGAGCCCTTGCTCTCTCCAATACCTGTTTCACACAGAGGGAAGCAGCCCCAAAGGGCAGCTTTATCCAGCCCACACCTTTCCCCGCTGTGGATGCAGGCAGAGCTTGTCAGCAACAGGGGACACGGTAAAGACCCTTGTAGCCACTGCACAAGTGAGAGGGCCAGTATTTATCTTGCTGAGTAGCAGAGGGTGTCATGGTTTAACCCTGGCCAGCATCCAAGCCCCACACAGCTGCTCACTCACTCCCCCCTCACCCAGAGGGGTGGGGAGGAGAATCAGAAAAGAAAAACTCAAGGGTTGAGATAAGAACAATTCAATAGGTAAAGCAAAAGCAAAAGTGCACGCAAGCAAAGCAAGGAATTCATTCACCACTTCCCATTGGCTGGCCAATGTTCAGCCATCCCCAGGAGAGCCGGGCTCCATCACGCGTAACGGTTACTTTGGAAGACAAACACCATAATGCCAGATGTGCCCCCCTTCATTCTTCTTCCCCCAGTTTATATACTCAGCATGACATCAGATGGTATGGAATACCCCTTGGCCAGTTGGGGTCACCTGTCCTGGCTGTGTGCCCTCCCCGTTCCCCATGCCCCTCCAGCTCTCGGGCTGGCAGGGCCCAGGAAACTGAAAAGTCCTTGATTTAGTACGAACATCACCCAGCAACAACTAAAAACATCCATGTGCCATCCCCATTGTTTTCACACCAAATCCAAGACACAGCACAGCACCAGCTACTGAGAAGAAAATTAACTCTATCCCAGCTGAAACCAGGACAGATGGGTTCTCCCTAGTCCCTGGATCTACCTCTGAGCATGTAAACGGCTAGGATGTGCCCCAGGTCATCACTGGCTTTTTCCATCTTTTATGAGTTCTTCTGCTTTGTATGAGCAGGAAAGCTTCAGTTCCTGTGGGCAAGGCAGCATCCTCTGCATAGGAATAGTGTAATTGGAGGTATGATTAGTAGCAAAAGCAAAGACTACCATTGCCCAGTCCCTAGTGTTAGTTTAGGGGGGTGACCAAAGTCAAAATAAAAAGGGTAGCAAGGGTTCCTAAGCAAAGTAATGTGCTCTTCAAGTCTCTAGGATTTGGTCTTGATGATGGCTGGAAATCGAACTGTTCAGCTTTCCTGGGTAGGTTGATGAAAATTGTATTTTTATTCTTGCAGTGATAGGCACCTCAGTAAGGTGTAGAAAAAAAAATCTTAAAGAAAAAATGTATATTTAGATACAATCTTGATTGCAGCAACTCTAAGTCATCTTACCTCTCTCACAGGAACAGTACTTGCTCAGTATACATTAGCAGAGGATCTCAGGCGGACAGAGAAGAATGAGAGGAAGAACAGTAACAAAAATGTCACATTGCAGGGTCTGTTCATTGTGTAATGCAGCTACAAAGCCATCATATTCACATCCTCATTTGTCTCAGTGAATAATAAATAATAATCAAATGACATGGAGATGACAATGAAGAAATACCAGCTGGCGGAATTATTTCTTAATCTTAGAACAGCCTTCCATCTTATAGTATTTTAAATCTTCCTTTTGTTACCCAATTCCTTTTGAACAGTGCCAGTGTGAATGTTATGTATGTTATATAGTATACTTCTTTCCGAAGGGCTTTTGTATACAATAAGTCATTCATTACACATACATACTAATATAAACAAAAGTGTAAAGCTGCAGTATAACAAACAATCAGTACAGACTGCATTTACAGAAACTTCAGCGAGACCTTTCATGTACCAGTGAGATGCATGCAAGTGAAGGAGTAGCTTAAGCCACAAGCAGTCCAAGTAATATGCCATGCCCTGCACTTAGCTTTTCTGACTCTCCACTCCTGTAATTTGTGTGGATGCATTGCACCACAGAAATTGCCCAACTCTTTCCTTTTTTGCCAGGAGACATGTAAGGCAACTTAGCTATCTTTCCCAGGATATACAAGTCTCACAAATCTTCTGCAATTCATCATGACTGGAAAAGTGTGCCACTGGTATAAGGACCACAGGAAATAGTATCTTACGGATACTCTCCTTCAGCTTAATAAGCAAAGAACTCTTTGAACCTACACCTCAACAGCTGTGCTGATGATCCATAGGCGTACCCATACAATGCTTCTGAACAGCAGATACTTTTCCAGTTGCAATTTTTGGTTGGTTGTTGCTTGGAGAATTGCCTGTTGCTGTCACAAAAAAAATCTAAACCAGGGGTCCTCAAACTTTTTAACCAGGGGGCCAGCGCGCGGATTAAGTGGAAGGCAGTCATCTGCGGCTGCTTGGTTTCCCCAACCCCGGTGGGGGGGGGGGTGGTCCGTAAATACCGGGGGCCAGATTGAGGAGCCTGGGGGGCCATATCAGGCCCACAGGCCATAGTTTGAGGACCCCTGCTCTAAAGGCTCAGTTTTAGCTCTTTTTTTTTCAACAGTTTTTTGCATAACAAGAATTTTGTGAAAACTGTCTAGAAAAAACTCTGATTTTTAATATGAAAAACAAAAGAAGAAGGTGGCCCTGTGGTTTAAATAAGAGATTTGGAGACCAAGTTCTGTTTGTATTGCTTGTTCAAGCATGCTCCTTGACCTTATACTAGGTGTGTAACCTCTCTAACTCACTTTTCTCAATACTAAAATGAGGATGATCCAAAACAATGGGAATCTGAGAAGGCTTGATATAAATATTTCCAAACTGATCTGCAATTTTCATATGGCTGATTAACCAGCTTTTGGATAGATATTTTTTTCAGCTGATGAGAAGGTATTTATTACCACAGTATTTCCATTTTTCATTATGAGAAAATGGGATGGAATCAGCTTTTTCCCCTAATTTTGACCACTTCAAAGCAGTTTTCACTAGTTTCAGTACTCAACAGGTTTCTTTCATATCCCTGTGTTTTAGGTTGTGCTGTGGATGGTCATCCAACCCCGAACATCACCTGGCTTTACTCTGGCAAGCCTTTCAGCCTGCAGCATCGCCTCCTGGCAGCAGGCCGTATTCTTCAGATATTCAACATCAGTGATGCTCCTGATGGTGAATTCAGCTGCCTTGCTCAGAATGAGGCTGGCTCGCTCACACAAAAAACGTCCCTGGCTATACAAGGTAACCTTCCAGTTTCAGTCCATCTGCCCTGTGAAGCTCTTGCCATGGACTTCCTTGTACTGCCTTTCTCATCCTGGATTTCTTCCCTCTGAGGCCAGGACTATCATGCATAACAGGAAATAGATGGTCTGATGTTTTACCACTATGGATATAGATTTGCAGGACTACCAGGTACCTTACAGTGTCTTAGGTCTTACTTTACCAAAACAACACCTGACATTTCTGGCCTGCTGAGCATAAAACATACCTTACTGATTCAAGCTACACTTATACGCTTGTTGAGTCTGGACAACTTTCTCGTCCAGAAATTCAAGACAGAGGTGTCACAGTTTGAACACCTGAAATTAGAAGCCTCTCTGTTAATCTGCTAAAGTCAGTGTTTCAGAGTCTCTTCTTGCTTGAAAAGCCTTCACTTCTAAAAAGGATGCAGCTGTTACATATACCCAAGAAATAAGCTGAAGGTGATATAGCCACAGAACAGAGCAGTGCAGATGAGATGGAACAGAATATGCACTTTTCGTTGCTCCGGTTGTCAGGAATGGACAGAAGAAGATGGACAAAATATGGACAGATGGAAAAAATGTAACTTTCCTTAAATTTTGTCATAAAATTTCAACTGTGTTGCAACGCCCCCATTCATCTTCAGAATGGATGATCTATATATCTGTCTGGCAAGAAACATACTGCTGTAAGATCGTAGATGCTGCTGGTAACTGCAGTTAACCACATCTTCACTGAAACACATCCCTTTAAAAATATAGGTGCAATGTTCTGTGTCACTGGAACTGGACTTAGCTTAACTGCTCCTCCATGTCATTCACTTTCTATGTCTGATGCTTCTAAGCATCAAAAAATTGGGTTTGTTACAGCAAAGACAGTCAGTGGCTTACCTCAGCTGGAATCCTGTTCCTTCTCTGCTCATTGAATGCTTCCTTGTAAACATAGCTAATTCCCCTTCACATGAGACACTGATTCCAAATATTTCATGTTGGAGAACACCTCTGACTCTTTCTTTTCTAAGGGTCTTCTTGCTGGCAGTTTTTAAGTGTTAACATGTCTCTCCTGTACTTTTTGGCAGAATACCAGTGGTCAGTGGACAAGCTAATGGCTTGTTCAGCTTCCTGTGGCCACAAAGGTGTGCAGATGCCCCAGCTGAGGTGCTTACTGGATGGGGATGAAGTCAACATATCCCACTGCAAAGAGAAGCCCAAGCCAGTCCTGCAGCCCATCGCATGCAACAGGAGGGACTGCCCTTCACGGTTCGTCTGTCTCATGTTCAAATGTCATACATGCTTTTAAGATGTGCTTAAAGAGTTCTTTGAACTGGACATCATGCCATTGCAGCATCTCTGGTGCTTTCTGAGAAAAGTCATGGCTACAAGGGAATTTATGAGTGCTTAACCTTAACAGCTGGGAATTTGTAGCAAAATTTGTGGAAAACATTGATAGCACCTGGTAGAAAGAGACTTTACTCCTCCAGTAATTAGTTTAGAAAACAATAGAGAGGCTATTGCCTACTTTTTATTAGCAAAGTTCACAGCTTGAATTGTCTTGGGTGATTCCAGCCTCACTCTGTGTTGAATGCAAGTATCATGCCAGTTCTGAGCTCTGTATATAAGGGAGTTCCGTCACCCAGGAACTGAAGGGTCATATCTCTTTTGTGTTCCACATGGCTTCATACCAGTTTACACTAACAGTGTAACAGACAAGAAGCTAGGTTTAGCAGCTATTCTGGGTGTTTATTCTGAGTCCCTGTGTTGCCTGACCATCAAAATGGGCAGGACTGGAGCTGGAGCTGTGAATTCCCTTAGCAGAATGGAAATGTCTTTTGTAAAATGTGCACATCCCATCAGATCTAGTGCAGATGAAGAGGGATCAGACTGCTCCTTTTGGTGACTGCTGGCTTGTGGTTTCCTTAGGATTGTAACTCTTCGCCTGTGCAATCCCCTGTTTTTCCTTTACTGTTAAATACAGTGAAGCCACGGCAGCATGAAAGACTTCAGACTACACTTAGGTCTTCCTCTACTACTTCCTCCCCATTTAAAACCCTTTCCTCTTTGACACTCTTTGGTGCAGAGAAGAATACATCCTGAGTGCCTATCCACAGAATCAGTGCAGTTTTATACTCACTCGATGTTAAAAATTGCCCTACTGATGCAATTCAGTGGCTCCTTAGCTGAGATATGTAAACATGCTTTTCCGTATTTTTCTGGTTTTTTACTCCTTCATCTGCCTTATTTCCACTGTGGACATGGTGTGTTTCAGTATACAAGCACTTAAAAGTAGTCAGGATCTCAAAAGGAAGTTAGTACAACTTCTGTCATTCAACAGTGATTTGGGACTTGTATTAAAAGAGTCTAAGCTGAGGTAAGGAGAGGTGCTAAGCAATCTGATGAGGAGTGGCCAGATTTACCACTCTTGCTGTGTCTTGGGTATATGGCAAGTTTCTGTTTAATTACCTTTTAAAATGTATTCCTACCCCTCTTTGCAAGCAAATGTTTTCTGAGTTGTCAGCTGAGTCATAAGAAGGAAACCAAAAGAGATTTGGTGATATATGAAACACACTCATTAGCAGCAGTTTTCCTTGGTGATGGCAATAAATTCTGTGGGAATGGTTTATGTCTTTTTATACCTTCCCTGAACTGTAACAGAACCCAGAATCCTCCCTCAGCTCCCAAGAAACTTCTGAGATGTGAGCTCGGAAATAAAACTTGATTGAAATGCAGAGCAGAGCTTTATGAGGGGTGCGGAAATCTCAGATTCAACCTCAACAAACTGCATGAAAAAAAGTAGCAGTGTTTTTGTTTTCCATGTTGGGAGTAGCGGAAATCTCAGATTCAACCTCAACAAACTGCATGAAAAAAAGTAGCAGTGTTTTTGTTTTCCATGTTGGGAGTATGTTTATATACTTCTTTCTGTGACCACAGGAGTTAATCATGTGCAGAAGGCTGAGGAATAGCAATGGATGTCTTTCCTTGGGCCTGGAGGACATCTATTGCCTATCTTGTAAAGTAGTCATAAATACTGAGGGTTGCGATAGGCACTATTTTCCTCTCAATAACATACAAATCCTGACAAGTATCCTGAAACTTAATGAAGCAAACTGCTGACCTGACCATAGGAAAATTCATCAGAAAACTAGTACTTAGTCACATCCTTCCTGTTGCTACCTATTCCCAAACCTGACTGTATAAGTGTTTCACCTAATTATCTTTGAAGAGACAAAAAGTGTTGTCTATTGTGGTGAGAGTTTGGACCTGGACTGTTATTTGCTGTTGCTACAGGCTTTTTACTAGGAGTTTTTTACACCCCAGCACACAAAATTCAAAGTCTCAGCCCCAGCTTGTGAGTGCATGGTCTGAGCTTGAGAGGAAAGAATTAAGTTGTTCTTTGTCCCTGGGGTGACTATGCATTGGTCCCATCCCTGAGCAACATTTTCTGGATTATCCCAGTTGTCAGGGACAGAACAAAGTGGGCAGACACCAGCAGGACCCAGCAGGCTTTTAGCTATTCTGTCAGCAGCAAGTATCAAGTGGCCTGTGAGATACTCCAGCAAATTTATGGAGATAGTTTTCCCTGCTAAGGGGCGTAAATGGGCTGGTCATTCCTGGCGTAGTGACTGGAGC
This sequence comes from Falco peregrinus, assembly GCF_023634155.1. Taxonomy (NCBI): domain Eukaryota; kingdom Metazoa; phylum Chordata; class Aves; order Falconiformes; family Falconidae; genus Falco; species Falco peregrinus. The sequence continues at coordinate 48,927,375 of NC_073739.1, read as the reverse complement.
CAGCAATGTGTCTCTGAGGCACAGTGGTGTAAGAGCAGCCATGCCCAACCCCTGTGCCTGGGCTAGAGGTATTTACTAAGCCTTTAAAAACAGCCTTAAGGGCTAGAAGATGAATTCTGGTCCCAAAGAGCCTTGAGAAAGATAATTTAATTAAAAATGTGCTGTTTCCTCACCTTTCATGCACTGAGCAGTTTTCAGTGACTGCTATGGGAGGCTGGAGCACTCAGCACTTTCCAGGATGGCACCCTAAATGATCCAAGCCTTTGTTGCCTTTCTTTGGTCCAATACATACAGACCTGTTTGCACTACCAGTGATCCTGCAGAGGGTGGCATGCATCTCCTCCCTGACCTGTTTGTCTTTCCGTCACAGATGGATGGTGACGTCGTGGTCTCCTTGCACACAGAGCTGCGGTGGAGGCATCCAGATGCGGCGAGTGACGTGTCAGCGCCTGACAGCAAAAGGCAACTCTGTCCCAATGTCAAACGAGGCTTGTGCCCAGGTTTCCAAGCGCCCTGTGGATGCACAGAACTGTAACAGGCAGCCCTGTGTTGAGTGGGTGGCCTCCTCCTGGAGTCAGGTAAGGAACAAGCTGGTAGTCCAAGGACAGCCCCATAGTGTGGGCTAGAAAACAATGACAGAAAGTGGGAGGAGTGACTTTGCACCCTGGTATCTTTACATTATGATCTGTGGGCTTTTGAGGGGGCAACTAATTTGTTCAGCTCTTTCAACTCTATATTTGATGCACTGCATGCTTGGATTTCTGTAGCTTCCCACAATTCTTAAAAATGCTGCTTGTGAACCGGACTTTTTACTGCAGGCTGCTGTATCATCCCCAGTGGAAAGGTCTGCAGCTCCTCTTTGTAGTGACTGGTGACACATCTGGGAAATAGTTTTCTCCATGTCTTTATTCCCCTTACCACCCAGTGAGTGTGTTTCAGTTTTAGCTGGCAGGATCACAGCTGATGGTTGTAATAGGCTTGGGGCAGGGGGACTGTACAATGACCTAGTTTTACAAAGTTGCTGGTGTTGTCTGAGAACAGCAAAAAGTGGGAGTTTTCTTGATTTGTTTCACGACAAAAAGCAGAATGGAGGGCTAAAAGCATTTTCAAACTACTTCATGCTGTTTTGCAAATCTTAAAATTTTCACCTTCATACAATTTTCTCAGCTTCATACACTGATCAGATGTTAAAAAGCTTCACTCCATAAATAGCAAATGTTCCAAGTTTTTAGAGTTAAATCACTTTATGCTGGGAATCCACAGAAGAGTTTTGTCTTCGTGTCTCTGTAAGAGATGAGATTTCCTGAAAAGACACGTGTCAATATGTAGTCAACTATAACCTGGGACTATACGCTTTCCTCCCTTTCCTCTCCACTTCAGCTTGACTGAGTCATATGTGAAGGTTGGCAAGTCCACTACAGTCCAGACTTAGGGATAAAAACTCAGATATTTTAGCCCGAAGATCTCCAGAGTGATGATTTACATGGGTGTATTGCCTTCCAGGGTGAATGAGAGACAGAGTTAAAACCACAGAAGGAAATTTTGCTAGACATTCAACCAGACACCAATACTACTTTAACTTACTTTTGGTGAAATAAATATTTTTGAAGGGAAAAAGAAAAAGCATTTGACAAAACCAAAGTAGTCGTATATCTAATTGAAATGCTGAGTCCGGTAAAGATACAGAGGTGAGGCTTCTTACCATGCAAGAAAAGGCTAAGAAAATAATTACTCAGAGTAGTAACTATCAGTGTGGACGTATAGTTAGCTATCATGAAATATTTTGCTTCCTTTTCTAATTAGCACATGCTAAGTTTGAAGACAATGGCCAATGCTGTCTCATTGTATTAGAGGTTAGGGTAATACAATAATTTTTTATTAATAACCACTTGCATTCTGTATTTGCACAGTATGCACAATATATTGCACTGCATCAGGGTTTTTTACAGTGTTAGTACTAAAAAGTGTGTTTAGCTACTAGAACTTGTTCTCTATTTGAAAACATCATTTAACTCTTGCCTGTGTATTTTGGAAATTTGTCTCATGTAAGATGATTGAGTTATTGTATTACATTTTTAAGTAAAGCTTGGAATTATCCTCTTAAATGAAAGAAGCAAATTTTCACTCCCTGTGGCATTCCAGGTAATGACTGGATTATCCTTCCAAAAAGCCAGTTACCTCATCCTTATTTTGTGTATCATTATGGGCTATATTGTTCCCCATGACATCATACTTGTCTGAGACAAGCAAAGAGACCTGAATTAATTTGTCAGACCTAACCTCTGTGCATTATAATATAATATTTCTTCTACCTAGCTTAAAAAAAAAAAAATCAAGTCCCACATGATTCTATACAGCTTAGCCTCCAAGCCAGAAGACTGTTACCTGATTAGTTAGGAATGTACCACTGTCTCAGTGGATCGATGTGACCTCCTTGGTGTTGTCACGGGTCCATTGCCCAGGTGTAGTGACCAACTTCCCCAATTCACTGGGAAGGTAAACAGACTAACTGCTCTACCCTCACCTCTACAACAAATTCCTTTTCTTCATTTAATGTTAATGCCATTTTGATTTCCTCTGTGTAATCCCATACATTTTTAAAACTAGTAACTCAAGCTTGTTGGTGATGAGGACCACTAACCCCCGCAAGTATCACAGAAGTGTTCCACGTACTCCGTTGAACATTTCCATCCACCTTGCTCAATGAGGGCGTTGACTGGGAGCAACTGGGAACCTGGCAGCCACTGATTCTCTCTCCCAGTTGTCAAGGAGGGATAGGCCTCCTACTGACGGAGGGGTGGAGCGGACAGAGCGATTGGTCAGCAGCCCACCCCGGCAAAAATTCCTCCCTCACACTAAGGTCCCTTTCTTCAACCCTCAGTATGCTCTTGAATATAATTTCCAGATATTTAGAAAAACAAAGTGTTTCCTAACAGCTGATATAATTCTAAAAGAACACAGAGACATGCTTCACACCTATAGCTAATTATGATTTAATCAAAGGAGAGGACTAGAAGAGTTGAACCATAGACATGTGAGTGATAAGCTTGAACAGGTTAGGATAACCTCAGTAATGGAGCAAGCTTGCAGATCTGCTGTGTTCTTCACACTTGCCGCTTTTGTTTATTGTCCTGCAATATTTTGGAATTATTAAAAGGAGTGAAATACATTTTAACTTCAATGCATTCTTGGTTATTAACTATTTGCCCAGAAATTGTGGTAGTACAAGCTGCAAAACACAATAAAAGAAATGTATTGAGATTTCCTGTATGGATCACAGGATCTTGGTTAATGACATGAGAGCATTTTATTTGGCCTAACAGATGTACTTTAAGATGTACTATTGAAGAGGAGGGATCATAAATCTGCAGAGCAGATACAGAAATGCAGTTTTAATGCTGCTGGAGGAGAGTGAGGTAGGGCATAAGATGGCTGCGCATGCAACCTTCAAAGCCTGCAGAGCTGCAGGAAGTGCTTGAAATCTCAAAAGTCACTGCAAAGCCATACACATTTTATTTCCCCAGCAGTCTTATAAAAGGGGAACATGTCCTGCCTTTTACCTCCCTTAAGTGATTTTTCTGTGTTCACAGTGTAACGGGCCTTGCATTGGACCACGACTGGCTGTACAGCACAGGCAAATATTTTGCCAGACCAAAGATGGGACTTCTGTGTCATCTGATCAATGCAGTGCCTTACCGAGGTAGGACAGGAATCTTATGTCTGAAACCCTTTACGGAGATGTTGAATGGACTAGTTGACTTAACTGAAAACTTCTGGGTTTCTTCTGTGTAACAGAGGTCATGCAGCAGCCCATACAGTTATGTGATACAAACCTCACCAGGCTTAAACCCAAATTTTGCTGTTTGTTCCTATGAGCGCCCAAAAAACCACCAGTTGGCCAACAACTGGGAAGACTTCTAGGCATGCCAAATCCTGACTGAAAGGCTGTGCTATCTCTTCTGAAGCTGCCAGTCTCCTTCTTTCTTATTTAAACACAAGCTCCAACTTGGGGGGTGGGGGGGGGCACTCCACAGCTTTTGTTTTCCTGCAGATAAACTCCACTGTCAACACAGTAAAGACAGATCTACTTTACATGAGGCTTAGCTATGTAAATCATGCCTGATCATGACTAAAAATTAATATAATTGGCTTTTTAGCTGTCACTCATGTGTCTTCATTATCTGTGCGACAAACAGGTGGAAACAAGTGTGCATCTTCTGTTAGGCTGTATTGAAGGGAAACGGAGGGCTTCAGAGAATCGGTTTTGTTCCCAACTGGCTGTAAAACCATACAAAAGTTACAAAGCCCTGCTGGGTCTTATGGTTGCCACTGTATCTTTTCAGTGGACTTCTGGTTTGGCATTTCATGGAGGGGACATTTCAGCCAAATCCTCAAGTAGTTCAAATGGTCATTTAACACCAGTAGTGCTATACCAGTGTGCAACCACTGAAGGTCTGGTCCTTAAGTGCACTTATAAATTGCCTTTCAGTACACTACAGTTACCCCAACTTGTGCCCTTTGAAGACCTAACCCATACGGTGCCCCTGAGTGAATTGTGTTTGGGATATGCAAAGCTTGCTGCCCCCAGAGCTTGCATGACACCTAGAGTGGCATTTGCTTGTTCCCTGGGCAGTGTGGTGATGGGTCACCCCCACCTCCCTTCTGTTCACAGGCCACTGAGCACCCAGAACTGCTGGACTGATGTCTGTGGCGTGCACTGGAGGGTCAGTCTGTGGACCGTCTGCACAGCTACATGTGGAAACTACGGCTTCCAGTCCCGGCGCGTGGACTGCGTCCACGTCCACACCAACAAGCCAGTGCTGGAGCATCACTGCTCCTGGAGGCCGCGGCCGGCAAACTGGCAGCGCTGCAACATCACACCCTGTGAAAACGGTAAGTTGCTGAGAGGAGGGGAGGCAGTGTGGTGGGAGGGAGGAAAGAAGGCAGAGCTGTCTCTCAGAAATGCAGCACTGGACCTTGCAGCTACGTGTCCTGGGGAACCTCCAGCCCAAGCACATGCAAAATGCAGTGTCCTAGCAGGGAGTGGTGCCCATTGTGTTTTGTTGGCAGTGGTGTTAGCGCTGGGATTGCATCTCCTTGCTAACACCATGTGAAATGGCTCATGCAGTCTTAACCTCCCCTTAATAGTACAGACAGAAAGAAATCATGAATCACAAACAGACTGCTGGCTATAGTTAAAATACAATGTCTAAATCCAGTAGGTAGGTTGATAATGGGAATTCCTGGAGTGGAGGCTGCTTGCTTTCAGGTGACAAGCAACTAACTGGGCTTGCCAAAGGACTACAAAAGTTACAAATATTTTAAAAATTGAAAAAGAACAGATGATGTGCCTGTTTGGAAGCAATGAACCACTACAGGCTGCTTGGGAAACACCAGGCAGCACAAGTTAAAATCACTGTCTTTTCATTTACTCTGGCTCACTTCACGTGCTGATTTTTATGGGCAGATCCCATCCTCTAGCATGCAAGGAGGCTGCTGTGCAATCATCACAGAAGCAGCAGCAGAACACACCTGTGCCTTCCTATGGCTGCACCAGCTTTGATACTCCCTCTCAGTAAAGGCAAAGCAGACTCCATATATCCAAACCTGTGAGCTGAGGTGGGATGCCCTAATGGAAGTGGAAGGGCTGAGGGAGCTTACAGGAACCAAGCAAGACCTCTTGTTACTCTAGCCTCTTCTATATAGAAATGTCCCACACCTAGACAACAGTGGAGTTACTTGGCACAGACGGTACTGGAGAGGGCTGTACAACTGCCCTGTGATGATCCCCCTTTCCAGCCTTTGCAGCAGGAAGTGGGACGCCCTCAGGCAACAACATACCCAAGGTCTTGCAGGCATACTGAACATGTCCCATGTGAAGCTAAAAGCATGAGGGTGCAGTCCTCAAAACCATTCCAAATGATACCAGGACTTAAGTCCTAGGGAAGTTCAAAAATTGTCTTAAGATCTTCACCCCAGCTGTGTTCTGCAACACATGCATGAAAAACACAACACAACACCCAGTCAGCTGGGGTGACACTCCACACACTGTCTTTTCAAATGCAAAAGGTTGGCCAAAGTGCCTTTGAGATGCTCAATTAAAAGAAGTTTCCAGTTGTATTTACTACTTCACCTTTGGTTTAACAATGGTTATGAAACTTCTACAGCCTCCCTAAAATGCTGATAGATAGACAGACAGAGTGTTAGAACAGCTTCAGGAGACCTTTCCTCAGGCTCTGAAAGCAAAGGTTGCCCACCATGTTCACCTTTGAGCCTTTGGCTGCTTCAAGTCCCCACTGAGTCTTTGCAGCAAGTCAAGCTCATGCTTACAGTGAGACCTCCCAACACAAAGCTGTCTTGGTTCCCCCTCTCAGCCACCCCAGGGAATGTTCTTAGGTAAGAAACCCTTCTTTTGTTGCTTCATCACCATTTCTCCTTTTTTGTTTCCCCTTCGGCAGTGGAGTGCAGAGACACAACAAGGTACTGTGAGAAAGTGAAGCAGCTCAAACTCTGCCAGCTCACCCAGTTCAAGTCACGCTGCTGTGGGACTTGTGGAAAATCTTGAAGAGAAAAGCAGTGAAAACGGAGGAACACGGGGATCACAGACTTTGCTTCACAGAGGCAAGGACTTTTATGGAAAATATAAATGGAATGGAATTCTTTTTTTGCATTTTATTTATTTATTTCCCTAAAAAAAGAGAAAAAAAAGGAAAGAAAACCTTTTACCAAATTGTTGTTGTTAAGGGACTTAACAAGTTTTCCCTTCTGTGAATCTGGGAGACAGAGTGCAGCAAAACATGGTCGTGAGGGTACACCACAAAGAGTCAGTGAGCCCCATGGCACCAGCAATGGGCCTGAGAGGAATGGGGTTACCCTATAATCCATGTATGTGCTGGGGATACACCAACAGACAGATGGGGAAGCAAATCAGGGTAAAAACCTAGCATCACTTTGGGCCACCACAATATGAAACAAATAACCAAACAGATTGACAGGCCATGGGGTACTAGATTAAAAAAAAAAAAAAAAAAAAAAAAAAGGCTAAACCAAACATTCATCTGAGAAAATAAGCGTACAATTTTGCTTTATAAACCTATTTGTTACATCCAAGATTGGATTCCTTTTTTTCTTTCTAAACCCCTCTCTCCTTCTCACACCAGGTCTTCAAATAATTCCAGTGGGAGATCCTCATGGGCTTAGAGGATCTGGTGTCTGGAGAAGCTGGACAATGGTGTGTAACATGAATGAGTCTAAAACACACCTGAAAATGTTCCCAGGTTGTGCTTGTGAGGGAGGATTGGGGATAGGAGGGTTGCCCTCAGCACAGAGGTGAGGCAACATCATTAATTATTACCCAGGAGGAGGATACAAAGCACCGTCTGCTGCTGACAGACTGTAGTACAAACCTGCAAATGCTGTCCTGTAGCAAGCACATCCCTTTCTGTCCTATCTATCACATCCTGTCAAGGAAAGATAGAAACTGTCTGTGGTAACAGGAGCTACTTCCACTGCATCCTACTAACACTTATTAAAAGAGAGGAGGAGGAGTTGCCAGATTTCAGGTGCTTTCAGGCCTGGAGTTCTGAAAAGAAACTTGAGGAAGAGGGTTTTCCTGTCCTGCTAACACAAAACTTCTCCCTCCTGGTAGCCAAGCCTTTTGGACAAGTAGTGGAAAAGAGCTGTATTCTCATTTTTTGTGGTTATTTCTAGTCAAGCAGAAACAGTGTGGATTCAGCATCAACCCCAGAGGACTAACACAAATAATTTTTAACAAACTTGCTTCTTTCCAGCTGCCTCCGGCAACAAAACAGGTGCTACAAAGCAGCACATTTTCAAGCTCATTTATAACGCCCTGAAGATATAATATAAAAAGTGAGGCTCAAACATCACACCCACAGCACGACTTTGCATGCTGTCTGTGAGTCTTTCCCCCAGCCAGCTGCATTGGTTATTCAGCCAGTAAAGTGCTTCATGCTTTTAGTTCCTGGGCACTCTCTGATCTGCTCAAAAAGGGCCCTAAAATTAGAGGAAATCTACAAAGTAGCAAGGTTAAGCATCACTAAACTTTAAAGGAGAGCTGTCTGGACCTGAGGCTTTGGTTCAAGACCATCTCTAAGTTAAAGGCTTGGCTGTGCCCCTCCTGTCACACCCAGTGGGGCTCATGCCTTGTGGTATGCTAACAAAATGCTGTTCAAGTACTGCTGTGTTACAGCTTCCATGACGTGGATTTTTCAGCAAAACTGGGAGTCTGCTTTTGAGGTCAGTGCCATCATGACATTAAATTGCCTCAAGTTGAGTTACTTCAAGACACATCTGGCAGTGAACACTCTTCTTACAAATGGGTCTTCAAGAAAGAGCATTGCTAAGCGTCAGTGTAACTTTTATTTAAATAAAGAATGTCTTTGTATGTAAATGTATATCTTTTCTGTATATTTATTAGGATTTCTTGTATAAAAAGTGCAATATTAATAATTGTATATTATTTTGTCCAGATAAAACTATTTTGGGGTTTTTTTTAATCTCCCCAGAATTTTGTTCCTCTAAAATCAACATTAATAGTGTATTTCTCTTAATTCTAATAGCACTTGCATTTAATTGGGGATCTGCTTCACTGTGCACAGAGTGCTTTATAAATTATGACGTGAGGTAGGGGTGATATTTTTAATTTGTGAAATGATAGTTATGCATGGAATGAAGGACAATTCCTTAATTACAATAATAATAATAATGACGACAATGATGACAATGTGGTGGATATTTATGGTACAGTAGTTAACAAAAAGCAGTACAGGGAAGTATTTTCATTTGTTTAGTATTCAGATGATCACATATTGAATAGCAGCTGTGTAACCGTGCACAGGATTAACACCTAGGCTCAGATCTGGAGGCGCCACTGTGTTGTCTCTGCACAGTGTGGATTTCATTTCATGTCTGCCCTCTGAATAGTGACTTGGCAGCATCTCAGTAACACAAGGATTGCTGGATATTTTATGAAAGGACACTTTCCTTCTCTAAAAAGAAAACAAAACGGCAAACTTGTATTTATATAACCTTTTGTACAAGTAATGCAGGTTACTTACTTAACCACTGCTGTCTGATGTGTTGTTTATTAATTTTAAAAACAAAAGTCAAACAAAGTAGCAAACCTGTTGGAGTACTCTGTCCTTTTTCTGTATAATGATAGCAGCACAGAGCTGTTACAGGAAGTGTATGACCTACCTGCCTTGGGGAAAGAATGTGTCTTGTGTATAGTTTCTAGCCATTAGGATACTGCACCCTTAGACATCTAATTCTTCATTTGCCTTTCTTTATTCTTTTTCACTAATGATTTGCCTCTGTTGCTCTTGCAGAAGTACAAAGCCATCACTGCTGGTCCTAGGATCATGGAAATCAGTAAAAGCATACTCCGTTTTTCCTATGCAACAATGCTTAAAGACATCCTGTAACTCTCCTCAGCAACCTATAGCATGAAGCTATCCTGATCACTTCAGCCTTTCCTTGTAGGTTGCTGCTGCCTTCAGTAATGGAGCTTCCAACTCCTTGAAGCATCAAGTGTATGCGTACAGGAATCCTGGTAATGGTCAGAATTACGAGAGGGAAGGAAAAGAAAAAGAAAAAAAAAACCTAATAAAGCAGAAGCATGTTCTCTTAACAAAGACAAAATCAAGTTTTGAAAACTAAGCTGGTTCTGCTGTTGCCCTTTTCAAACAAATGATACAGTATCTCTTCTAAAAGGGAACAGGGATTTGCTCTGGTTTACTGACTATTTCCCTAGGATGATGCTACTGCATATGCTTTTTAGGCACCTACATTGCATGTAAGTAACACCTCACGAGAGAGATGCAAGCCAAAGACCAGACCTAAGACGTCCCAGCAACAGTACTGAAAGCAATGGGAATTCAGTCATTCATTTCGAGTAAAACAAGTATAGAATCTGGTGTTGATGTAAAATGAACAGCAGGCTAGCTTAGGTTCTCAAGAGAATAATTATTCTCTTTTTATGCATGTGGCTCTAGTTACCAGTCAAGTCAAAAAGCCTTCAAAACCTACAAAGCGAGCTTCTAGTTTTGTTCTCCCTACTAATTTTCCTCAAGGAAGAAAAACAGTTCTGCAACAAGCAGAAAAATGCAGTGCTGAAAGGTTTCTCACAGGAGACCTACTCCTGCTCCCTGTTACGCAGCAAGGTAAGCACAGCTAAACTACTCCAGGCATGTATGTCTGCATACATGCTTTTAAAACCATAGAAGCCATAAAACCATAAAAACATGGTTTTTTAAAACCATAGAACAGTGTTTTCCAAAGTAATCTCTAGCTGGAATTTTTTTCCTACTCTCTGGCTGCAGTCATTCGGACTGCAATTGAAGCTTTTTTCTTCTTAATTTATAAGCTTTTTTGCAAATTACCCTATCAAACAAAAAGCTAATGATCACCTTACTATCTGTTTGGTACCCAAACAGTGATTCATAAATAAATTTCGTATTCCCTATCAGCATAAGCTGACACCTCTATTGGTAGAGAAAGATGAGCCAAAAGGTTACTTTTCCAGGTTCTCAGTACTGTAGAAGTCCTCCTACATTCTCAATGGCAGCTGCCAGTAAGCCACTGATCATATCAGTTAGTACTTGAACAAATTAACTTCACTCATTCATCTGATTTTTAACACAAAAGGTTTCAAACTGTTTTGAATGTCAATTTTTTTCACAGACTATCAGTGTATACAGATGGGAAGCTCAAAACTACTAATGCCAACTGTGGCTGTGCATATTAGCTGCAGACCACAGCTTGGGAATCATCAGTTTAACCATTCCCTTCATCCTTTTGTTCAAAGGTATAGGTATATTTATCAAAAGTGTTATGTATTAACTATGTCACACTCACCTTTTTCTTGTGGAAACTAAGCCAAAGTACATGTCAATTACTTTAGTTTGTACAAAACTGAGGGAGGGGACAATCAGACACCTTTTTCTACTGATCTTACACATTTCTCACACTAAAAGCATATTGGTTAATCATCTTCACCTGCATTGCTTTTCATCACCTCCACCCAACATCTCCCCTCTAGTCACTAAGAATGAAATCTGGTCATACGATAGCCATTTTAATAAAATCTTGATATAAAGTTCTCACTAAGGCATTTCAATAATATGCAACCCCACATATTATTTATCCAGATTTGTAAGGGGAAAAGCCATGCCTCAGCATCTCCTCTTCTGATTACAATACTTACTTCTATCCTCACCTGCCTACTCACTGAGATACAATACTTGCTTCCATTCCCAACTTCATACATGAAGACATGAGCACAATACATTTTATTTTCCATCTGTCCCTTTGAGAAGCAAACACAGTGCTCATCCTCGTCTTCCCTTCAGTGATCACTGATTAAGACTGAGACTAGGAAGTCCACAAAATCACAGACTCCAGCCCTGTTGGGGCTTTTCGTGGGTTTTGGGTTTTTTTTCCAGAGTGTTACAAAACCCATAACAGCCTCTACTGAGCCATCCAATGCATTTTGGGTGGGCGAGGCAGCAACGCTCAGAGTGCACAAGTGCCTTCGCATTAGAGAAGTATCACAGCAGGGTCCTCTGGAAGAGTTTTTTCAAATGAAAAAAACCTGACAAAACAGAGCACAAAGTAGCTCATAAAATGTATTTACAACAGGATCATCAACAGTACTCCTCACTGATCTGAGTTTGTACACCAGCTCATGCTCATTAAAGAAAGCTTTAAGCAGAGAGAAACAAGGTTAGCACAGCAAAAAAATGGCTTCTGACCAATTAAAAAAAAAAAAAAAACCAAGATGAAACAAAATCAGTTTTGTAAGTACTATTGCTAGAGACACTGAGGGCAAAGCATATACCCTGTCACTGATGTGGAAAGTAGCTGACAGCCTAAAGTAATAAATAAAAGTGTGAAAGCTGAAATATTTGCTGCCAATATCACCAGCTATAACCACAATCAGATGTGATTAAATCTCATAAGAATCTTGCCAGTGCTTTTTGTTTTGCTTTTAATGCAGGAAGCCCACTGGACACACTTTGCCCTTCATGCACAGCACCTTAACACTGGTGCTTGCCTTCAGCACTGTGACTGATGAGCACACGTGTCTGGGAGACCTGCACATGCTTACTTCACACAGAAACAGGGGATTGCATGGGAATGTCTTTAATGCCCCTCTCTGATTCTATATCAGTTTGTACCATGTGCAAGTTATACCACCTCAGGGTGCTCTGAATTGCACATGTGATTGTCCACAACGTGTGGCAGATGGGAAGCAGCGATGCAGCATTGCATCACCCATCCCACTCCCATTTCTTCTTGGCCCCTCGCTGTCCCAGTGGCAAAAGCCCAGAGCTAGTCCTCACCCCCCTCGCTTACATAGCTCCAAAGAGTTCTGCAGGTCTTTGACTCTGACCGCTGCTTAAATTACTAAATTTTATTACTAAGCATTACTTCTTTCCAAGGAGAGACTCCATCCTATCATGTTCCTTCCACACTCCCTTCAAATGACTGCCTCTGTCAGCAAGGGCAATGACTTTTCAGGAAGATGAGCACCATGTTCCTAAAGGCCAGATTCCTCTGCACTGTACGTCAGTGAAGCTACAGCAGCATCGTCACTAAGCTCACACAACATAAACAACCCTGGTACCACAAAATGCCCATCCTTCACCAAAGACATCATTCTTACCTCACAGGACACCTCCATGCTTGCCCAGATATACAAATTTCCCAGGTACCAGCTGAAAGACCAGGCATTTGTCTAAGTGCATGAGGCTGCAGGAAGGCTGCAGCACAGCAGGCAGGGCTGCACCAGCCATGGCCCCAGCTGAACCAGCCACCGCAGAAGACTCCTCTCTGCAGGCAGAGCAAGTGCTCTGCACCAGGGAGGAGCACTTTGGCTGGCTTGAGCAAGGGATAAGGCTTATGAAACTCTGATAACTAGGGCTTTTGAGACAAAACAAGGAACAAACAGTGTGCTGCTTCATCAGGTTGCGGTTCTTTAGCCTTCCTGCTAACACACGGCTTACATCTTAGGAGAGGGGGAAAAAGGGAAAAACAAAAGTGTTGCCTAAGCCTTTAACCTCTTTGCAAATAAAAGCTTTATATTTGTGTAGATGTAAATAAAGTATGCAGGTTTATGTGGCTAAAAGTGAAGGGGACACCGGAGGGTTGTACTCTGGCTATGTATAAATACTGTTTCTTTGAGCAGTGGCAGTATGTGAACAATTGCAAAGTAACCATACAGTTATCCATGCATGCTTAGGGTGACATGGGCATGGGAAACCACTCCTTACTATTATCCTCTCTCACACTGTATAAAGTGGTCTGCTGCCTCTAGGTCTCACATGAGGTCTGAGCCTACTTCGTTCACAAACTCCCTAGGGCTGGTGGCAAAGCACAATAATAAAACCTGAACCAGAAAGATCGCACCGGACAGGCCATGAACAGTTTGCTCTTCAAGTGAGGAGCCAGGCAGGATGGGATTTTTTTTCTTAAGAAACTGCTTAATGGTTGGTCTGAGGAGTAATTTGGTATGGGCTGCATGGAGACTCCCCCTCACCCTTTTCAACATGATGCTTTTTTTAAAAAAAAAAAAAAAAAAAAAAAAAAGCCTAAATTATTGGTTTAAATAAATAGCCCATGAGGTTGGTGGATGCTTATTAAAGCACTTCACCTACTGAAACACTGATGGAGTCAGTTTTCAACTAATAGCGTACAACCTAGTGATTTTATTACCAAAAAAGAAAAATCTCACCATTAACCCCCTACATACAAACCACAGCAAATCAAATCCAGCTGTGCAGGGAAGATCCCACAGGCACTTTTCTTTTTTAGCAGACAGCAAAGCAGAGCAGTGATCTGATTGCCCAGCAAAACAGCACACACAAACCTGTGTGATGGCACCTGGCAGCACTGCATGAGCCCTCTCACAGGTCTGGGGGCAGTTTGCCCCAGCAAAGACAGCATCAGTGAGCTGATGGAAGCAGAGAATAGAGCCAAATATACCATTGCCTCTTTAAGAGTTGTCCTATTCCTTCCCTGCTGAATGCAGTCTAAAGCATCTGTGGGACAGACATGCAGCCACACAGAGAAGTGAAAATTAGGCTGCCCCAAAGCAGTATTTCCCCACAAAAGCAAGATGAGAGGCACAAATCATGAAACCACTGCTTCCAATGTTGGAAACAGGTAGAGAGAGACACTAGTACAGTAGGGGTAACAAGGATTTGTGACAGGATCAGCCAAAAGCAAACACTGTTATGAAGTTTCCCATCGCAGCAAACCCAGACTGCAGTTCTCTACCCAAATGCCTCTTTGCCATAGCTCCCTCAGGGAGATCCTATGCATGCTCCAGGAAAGTTCTTTTCTTGTCTTGCAAACAGTTTGCTTTTTCACACATTGAGGCCAGTTGCCTCCTGTTTCTGGAGTACCATGCCTAGGATCAATACTGCTTCTTTCTGAATATGAATGTCCTCAGTCCTTACTGAAGCTCACTAATCTTTCAACACTTGCTTCATGGCTCTGAAACACTTGAGGTGCTGACAATTTGCTCTCTCTAGCAATCTATAGCATTGGGTGAAACCCTTTTTAGAGTTTGTTGTGGCAAACTTCTCACAAATTTTCTGCCTGTTATAACTTACTGATTTTTTTTGACCACTTGCCTATTGCCAACTGCAAATCCTCTCCAGATAAAATAACTGTCTACTGGAGGTGTGAGGCACTGAGGTTTTCAGCCCTTGCAGGCACTTGTAGTTGAAAGGCTGATATCATGCAGGTCAAAACCAAACCGATTAGTTTTCCCCCCATTATTCCAGATAACTTGGTTTCTTTGGGGGTTGTTTTATTTTGATTCCTGCTAAGGGCAGGGGAAATAAGTATTTTTGCTCAGCCTTTTCACAGGCAGGAACCACAGTCCTGCCAGCCTCCTGGCTGTGCAGACATTTGGGATCATCCAGGAAGCTGCTACCCTTCCAAAATTTAGTTTGGACGTCTCTCCCTCATCCAGCTTTCATGCTTAAGACTTGCCTACAGATTGTGCTTTGCCCTGGAGATCAGTAGCACTGATGATGACTTCTTTTCTGTGTTTTCAGGGATGCAGAAAGAAGCTACCCCTCCAAATAGGCTCTGCAGTATGTGTACAGAAGATTGTTCCTGTGCACAGCTGATGTCTATTGGCAATGATTACAGTAACTGATACCAGTGTAGCAACCTGCTCTGGCAGTGAAACTTTTCATCTGTTATTGCTTAGCACAATCCTCCTTGTTCTTTTTTGCATGCTTCATAGTACAGCTCCCCTGGATGCCTTTCTCAACCCTGACAAGGACAAAGTCCATTGCTTTCATCCTTGCATTTTGGCTTGTGAAACACTTTTTGATAGTAGCTTTTGTACTGTGTTTACTGTGTACTGTGTTTAGGCATTCTTGCCATCATCCATTCTTCAAAAAGAATGAAGTAGGAGGTTGATTACAGCTGACTCTTGTCTTTGCACCCATTCACACCGAGTGAGAGGTGTTTCATGCTGCATCATGAGTTCAAGGTTCATCAGCTCCCTGAGGCTGCTCCCAACACTGGAAGCTGGGCCAAAGGTGGGTAGTCTCTTTTTTTCGCTCATTATCATCCCACAAAACAGGCAAGATCACTATAGAGCATCTGAGAGGTTTCTGAACAAGCTCTAGATCATCTAGCACTAGCATCTACTTCTGCCGGGCACACCAGTGTAGTTTCATTTTCCTCCTCTTCCTCCTGCATGTAACTTCAAAAACAATGACATAAACCTGTGGTGCCGTTCAGTGACCTTTTAAGCTCTTTTTCAGAGCTTTTAACTTACCCTTGTACTTCCTTCTTTCTGAGATTGTGACCACTCTAAGAAAAGGTTAAATATGATTGGCGCAAACATAAGGTACAAATAACTTCTGATCCTTTAACTGTACATTCATTCTGCATGAAAACAGTAACCAAATCCTGTGCCCTGCAGTGCAGCCCATCTTTATCTTGTGTTAAACACCTCCAGTCTCTCTCAAATTGTAGTTTCCTCTTATGCTGGTTTTCTAATGACACTGCCCATTTTGCTCAAAATTAAAGCGCAGGCCGGGAAGAAGTTGCTTTAGCTGCATTACAGAGCAAAAGGAGAACGGCTGCCTGCACAGGAGGCTGGGAGGAGCCAAAGTGCAGCACTGCCCATGTGCGGGACAGGCTTGCCTTGTGACCAGCACACCACCCAGGAGAGGAAGAGGCTGACAGGCAGTATTAAGCAAACCCTTCCTCCAAGGGAGGTCAAGCAGCACAGAAAGGCTCTGCTTCAGGACAAAACCAAATTATGAGGCATCAAACAACTGGTTTGGGAAGGGGGGATGCATTCCCACAGCAGTTCCAGCCCAGCCAAGTCTGGATCACCTGAGCCACATGTTTCTTTCTGCACTGACCTAAATTGGTAAGTGTGCAAAGTAAATGGGTCTTAACCTTACTAAAACCATGACTTGACTTCAGCCAGGTCAGTCTCTTGATGTAGCCGATCATGCAGTCAGACAGCACTAATGCTGTTACCAGAAGGAGAGGCAATGGGGGAAACATGCAACTGCAGGCAGAGAAAGGTGAGACCACAGCAGCCCAAGCTTTAATCAGCTTTAATTTCTGTGGAACCCTTTAGTCATTCAAGTGAACTCACATTGTTCCTTAGTGTTATCACATTTTTGTTTTAGTAAGTTGTTGTGGTTTTTTTACATTTAGGTACAAGTCAGGAAAAAAAAACCCAAAAGTGTCTCATGCTGTCAAAGTGTTAGAATTAAATCAGTCATGTCTGCTTGGTGCTGCTGTGAGTTGGTCCACTGTTTGTAAAATCAAGCCTCCTGTTGTTAATATTCAAAATCGAGCAATATGCTAAGTAGCGTATTGCTATCCATTTTTATAAGACTAATTTCCACCCAGGATAAAAAAAATACACAAACCTGTAATACAGATAATTTACACACTAGACTCTCCTGGCTCTGCATTTGCTGCCAGCCTCATATCAAGGCATTGAAAGAACAGACAGACAGTTTGCTGCATAAAAGAACAATCTCTTCTGCAGCCACAAGCCCCAGCTGTTTTTTTTTTCCATACAAATTCTTGTTTCAGAATTGACAGAATTACAGGCTGATAAAGAAAATCAGAAATATAAATGAATAAAAAAGATAGAGAAGAAAATATATTTTACTGTCAAAGCTCAACATTAAAAGACATGAAGGTTCAAAAAGGCTGGTAAGACAGCAGGAGCTGAAAACAATGCCAAATATACTCTAGGTCAGCACTGCACTACAGGTGAGGGAATATTTTACAGATTCCTGGATTTCTGAAGGCTGTATGGAGCCATCAATGACCACATAGTTTGGCCCTTTCGTATAGTGCAATTTGTAGAGATTTGCCTAGCTGTTCCTGCTGCAAGCACATAATTTTTCGTTGAACTAGAGCATATGTTTAGAAAAGGCTTCTCAGACTGATTTAAGGACTTCAAGTGATGCAGAACCACTGTGCCTCTAGGGTGATTGTTCCAATGACTTCCCACCCTCAGGGTTAAGCATGCATATTTTCAGATGGAATATATTTGGCTTCAGCTGGCAAGCACATATGGAAGACTTCTATCCCAACAGGTGTCAAAGCTTTTCAAAAGTTTTAAAATGCATTTGTACAGAAAATTCTCTTCCACTTCCTCGTCAAAAGTAGCCACTTTGATGGTGAGACACAAGCCTTTCCTCCAGCATGCAGCAGCTCTACCTAGCACTTGAGCTAAATACTCAGGAAACAGCCAGACCTCAGACTTTGCTATCCAGCCATGACTATTAAGTGTGACTACACAGCATGTAGTTCATCTGAAGAGGCTGCCCTGCCTCTGCCATCACAGACACAGCTGAATCCCCGTTACACTAAAAATATTGTGTGTTGCTACAAGATCTCTGTTTTAGTGTCTCAGCAGAGGGATTTCTCTCTCAAATAAAGAGCAAGAGTTAGGTGAGAAAAAGAAACAAAATGCAGAGAAGCAAGCACCAATGTGTCTTTTCCCTGGATTTTATGTGTTTCATTTGAGCAAAAGATCCAGTAGAAGCCAATGCCTGGGAATTAAGTTTATTTTAAGAGCTCTCCAAATATGAAATCAGTGATTGGTTTGAAAGAAGGTTACAAAAAAAATCAAACTGTCATTTGTCATTGAGGCTCTGCTCTTTGAATATATCTTGAAGAACACTGCATCCACTATTTTTTCCTTCAGTGTCCACCTTGCAGGAATTCACTCTTGGAAGCAGGGAGATAGAATTTGTGACCATCGGCATCAGTTCCCTCAAAGACGTAACCGGGTGGGTCTTTGTAAGAGGCCAAGCATCTAACAATGCCCTTTGGTGTGTAGCTGGTAGAGTAGATCGTTTTAGCATCTAGCACAGTATGATGCTTTGGGCCTGACCAGCCAGGTTTATAGCTCTTCACAGCTGTAAGCAGATGAGGCACATAGTGGGTCTGAAAGGTAGTCAAGCAATCCATTGGTTTTGCTGGGAAAGTCAGCTCTGGAGTGTGAGTGATAGGTTCTTGTTTCTTGCACAGCCAAGGCTTATAGTCTTCCTTCATTATCGAAGAGCTATTGAATGGCTCAGTGCTTTTTTTAAACTGCTCCAAAGATCGACACATCTTGGCTGGCCTACCATTTGGGTGCTTGTAATGTGTCTGAGTAGTGGTGTGAAGGTCCATTTTCTCCAGAGGAGGAAGATATACATCAGGGTTTTTGCTGAATTTGGGAGGCCGTGGCCAAGCTCGGTATTTTTCCTGAAAATGGAAGATCATGATGCTTCAGCTGGTATGGTTTTGCAAGCTTGGCTGGCTGACCAGCCAGCCCCTTGTAAGAAACTTTGTGGGTAGTGAGATCATCAAACGGGACCTCATTGGCCTTGTATTTCTCATTTTTATGAACATAACGTTTCTCCAGAGGATGTTGCACATAATTCACTCTATAACTGGTTATATATTCAAAGGGAGCTTGGGTTTTCTGGACTAGATTCAGAGGTTTGCCCCTTTGAGTGGCAGCTGGCCCCCTGTAGAGATAGTCATCCTGGACAGTGGTTCTGTGGTTAAATTTTTCTTCTGATGGGCGAAACCTGTTGTTTGGTCTGATCAGCTCTGTCTTTGGTTCATCCCACAGCACGTAGTCATCTGAAATGTAAGAGGAAGCCTATCTAAGTGTTCAACTGAATTTCTTTGGTGAGTTTAAGCATTTACCATATTTTGTTTTGATTATTACATTTTTCTACTGTACTAAATATTTGTTGATGTTGTAATGATTGACAAATCCTATTAAAAGAGATCCTGTAGAACACATTATATACCAGTATGCTAATCCCTGGAAATGTTTAGCATCTACCAAAAAAAAAAAAATTGAGTGAAAATAGTCCTGTATCCTCCCATACCTACACAGATGGTGAAATGCAATGTCCTCATGCTCAGTCAACCAGAAATCATGGAAGTAGAGTATCATGGCACTGACTTTGACGCCCTTCATTTACCTTCCTGCAGCTATGTTGTGGCTGGCTCAGAGCACAGGCAGAGTATGCCTATGTCTGCAGAAGGCTGTTCAGGTGTCTCCCACAGTATCTCTGGGGCAAAGAGAACCAGATGCCTACCATCCCACTCTAACAGCCAATTTGCAGAGCTACCCTTCCTATTTGTACGTTCTCATTTGGGGATGACCTGATTCTCAGCTGCACAGATGTGATGCTGCCTACTGTTTGCTGAGTTCAGGGTTTTGTTGCTCATCTTGGTGTCAGCAAGCTGTATTCTGTGGCATCTCCTTGGCTCTTGACTTTGCTTTCTGTGGTACTCCTGCTGTCACTACAAACAGGAAGCAAGGAGAAGCTTGTACTTCTGTCTCCAGTTCTTCCTTATTAGAAAAACCATGCTGGATTTTGCAGACCAAGGCTACACTGATCTGAAGCATTGAATCATATCACAGAGACAGTCCATACTCCAGAAACCTTGTCATCTAAATTCATGACCAAGAAAACATTTTAGGCAGCATTTTAGAGACATTCGTATCTTCCTTCCTCAGCAGAATAGCAGGGAAAAAAATGAGGCACTGAGACTTAAAAAGATTTGCACTGAGTCACACTAGAAATCTATTGCAAAGCTGACTAACTCTCTGAACCAGTGCTGCAGCCGCAAGACTATGTATTTTCTCTTCCTAGTAATCTTGTGCGACTTACCCTAGAGAGTATCATGGTTACTGGTGAGAAGCTGAAATAGCCTTGGAGCTAACCCAAGTCTTTCTTTTTTTTTTTTTTTTTTTTTTCATTTTCCCTCCTTTCAAACCACATTGAGAGTCATGAGGCAAATAAGCTTCCAGCTGACTCTGCACAGTAAGGACGTCTAGATTTCAAAGTACTAGAGAGTAAATGATGCAATTAGGTATCAATATATTTGAACTTTCCAATCCAAACAGAGTTATTTCTTCTGAATGGCAGTGACTATTGCACTGCACAAACACAATTACACAAAGGACATGTTCGTTACAATGTGATGTTGATCAAAAAATAACTTTTTGCCCCTATTAGCTGTCTGTTTAAAGTCTTTCTGGTTCAAATCAAGTTCTCTGCCCTGGCACACAAGGGGAAGCAGCAGCCACAGGTGCCATGTTGCTCCCAGTGAGCACCCTGACCCTTGAGTACAGAGCTGCCCTCGTGCCACTAATTAGCATAGCCAGCTGGGAATGCAGGCCTGCCTGTGTGTGCCAGCATAGACTCATTTGCCACTAGTGGTGCCACTGAAGCCCAGGCTGTGTGCCCTGCTAGTACAGAGGGTTTTAAATGTCCCAGGTGCTCCTGTTTCTCTGGGGGAATAGGAGATGTCCAGGCACCATCACACTGGTGGGACGCTGACCTAGTGTCCATGCCTAGGTTACATCATTTTGCTGGAGAGATGGTCCACCAGGGTGAACCACGGCCATATACAGACACACGTCATTACAGGAATAAAGTCTTATAAAGTGAGAAACTAATGAGATTCAGACCATCTCTAAGCAGTCTCATTCAGAGATCTAACATTTCAGAGGCCAACCAAGATTCTCCCATCATCTTTGCTGGAAAATAGTCTGTGCATTTTGGACATTAAAAAAGCTTTTGCAAAATATTCAGAAGAGGACAAGCAAATCCATCTGTCTTCAATTTCAAAAATTTACAAGCTCTACATATTTGGAGACCTCATAGGCATTATGAATTTATTTTACTTAATGTAACCCAGCAGTGCTACTATTCCTTCAAAATATGTTATGATTTTATTGTAACTCTAATTCTTCTCCCATAGATATTAATAGTTTCCCACGTAGCACAATCTTGAAAACATTAGGGGGTACAGGAGGGAATGGAGGATATGAACCATATGTTATTGGAGGGTTAAGGACACCTCACTATAACCAAACAAGACAAATCTAAAATTAGATTGCATACCTGCAAATAGATAGAAACAGCAATATGTGTAGCTTGGAAGAGATAAGAATTTTGAAAGCTTAAGTTTCAAATTCATCTGATACTAATTGTGATATGCAATAGCATCATCTTAAACCTACAGTGTTGTCTGGGATATGGTGTGTTTAGCAGGAAGGAGAATACAGTAGAAAAGTAACAAAATGCCAGTGTCTCACTGTCTTATATGCTGGTTAAATATTTGAATTATGATAATTAGTTGAATAGCATGTTTCAAAATTACATATTTGAGTAGTGATCAGTAAAACCTAACAATGCTTGGAAAACAGCACAATGAAAAGTTTATTTTTTTGTGAACCTGGGCCTTTAAAGGGGAATTCATTCAGTATGCAACTTCATTTTTGAAGGGGTTTGGGCAAAGATTTCCATTTGCAGTGCTTTGAAAAATACTGCAAATTATAATCAAACGTTGCTGTGATACGTTTTATTAGAGTTCTGGAGTAACAGTTAAGGTGCTGACCTAAACACTGATAAAAAGACAAAGATATACATCTGGTTCAGACACAGAGAAGTTAAGGATATCTAAACACAGAAGGATCCTCCACTTGTGCAAAGCAGCCTTTTTTTACTGGCTTCGCTGAAGCTATTCCAATGAATACCGTCTGGTCACAATGTCTATGCAAAACAAAGTGTTCAAAATCATGTAAACGTGGGTATTTTGCACCTGCAGGTCATAGTATTCACAAGTCAAGTCATTTTAAATGGACAGTATTTCCTGTGTGCTTAATGTAAAAATTCTAGTTTATGCTGTTCCAAACCTGCAGCTGCACTAGAGTCTGACTTTCAGTCATTTCAGCTGGGTAATCTTAACACTGCATTCACATACCTTTTATTTCCTTACTTCCTTTATCATTTTGAGTTCCAAGAAAAAAAATTGTTTCTGTACACTGGACAATGTACAGACATGCATGACATGCCAGCTCCAATCATAAGCTTTTATATTTGTACAGCATAATGAAATGAAATGAAATTATTTTAAGAAATACACAAATGCTAGCTATCTGCTTAGCAGTGTTAGCTGGAAGGAATGCAGAGGGGAGGCAAAGTCCTCTGATTTCCTACTTATGACTTACTACCAAAACTAGCGCAGTTGCTGTAACTGTGTAAATGGAAGTTTTCTCCCAGTGCATGCAGAAGAGAGGTAGAGAGAAGGTGGAGGAGAGGAAGGAAGGAAGCCCCTGACGTGCGGAATTAGACTCTATAACTCGAAAGTTATAAAGTAGGTATGTTTATTGCGCGCAGATGCACGGGGGATCCCTCCTCCACAAGCGTGCATACCCGAAGTGAGGAACCATCTCACATTTATACAATGAACAAATGAATATTCAACTAACGCCTATACATATTCGTTACCTAAACCCCGCTTCGTATGTTAATTAGCTTATCAGTCCGTTTCCTGGAATGTGGTGGTCTTGCAGGTTTGTAGGTGATTCATGTCCTTGTGACCATCCAATCTTCTCCAGCAAGGAGACTTAGCACTCCCTCCCTCTAGATAGCATTTGAATGTCTCTTATCTTTTTCTCATTCTCTTTTAAATAGCCCCTTTGTTAGAGAAAGAGGGGCAGGCGTCTCCCCGTCTCCCCTTTGTTAGAGGAGGAGGGGCAGGCGTCTCCTCAAAACTGTAGTTGTCACCGCACCCATGACTAGTCACCATACCCACATTCCTTAAGCAGACACATACAATCACAATCCATGTCCATTATCCCCATTTCACACTATTTCTCCATATCACCCCCAGAAAGACAAACCACCTACACTGTTACTGCTGCTGAGGAACAAGGGCAGAGTTAGATGCACACAGAGATCTGTTTTATCAGGAGTAGAGCTTGAGTGCTTTGGACATTTGTGTGGAACTTCTGTGTGTCTGTAATTGCCATACACATCTCTTGCACACCCACATATTAACTCTGCAGCACACCCAAAAAAAGGGTCCCATGCTTCATGACCTGCTCAGACCCAGAAAATTCTACATATATTGGATGTGTCTGATCTACTGAATGTACGGACCAGCCCTGCAAGTATACCAAGAGTATGTTCAGTGTATCCTGAAGATGATGATGCTGGACCCACTTGCAGGGGTTCACATGGCCCTGCTTCTACCTAGACTGCCTGTAGGCCTGTCAGATATGCAAAGCAGCTGAACTCAGAGAGATTCCAATGCTACCATTAATCAGAGCTGTATTCCCAACTATTTGTGTCTATGTGTTCCCACACAACTTGTTGACATATGCAGACAGAAGAAATAACAACTGCACTGTTTTGATCTGTCTCCTTCAAAAACTGAAGCTACTGGTAAAGTTCTGAGAGGAGCTGCAAGGGCACATACCTTTGTAACTGGTTCTTGTTTCCATCTTGGAGCTGAGGCTGTGTCTTATCACATGGGAGAGGCATGGAGGTACTCGAGAGAGAATGTAGAAGTTATAAACTTGTTTATAAGTGGTGGTTAAATCCATACGCTCATCACTCTTGAGATACTTTTCAGCTGGTTTAAGTTTCTGTGGCAACACTTCATGAGCTATGTAATCCTTCCTGTGAATAGAATAATTTAATTATGTCTTTTGTCTTAAGGAAAAAATTATGTTCCTTTTTCTGGACACACAAAGAAATTAATACTTCCCCTTATCTCCACAGCCTAAGGAAGCCTGGATAGAATACAAGCAGTTAATGAAACACACAAGCCTTCCACATTTGGAAACCTGGACTCTGAAAAAGGCACTGAGGCAGCTCTGGACAGCCTCAGGCAGAGGCAGCTCTGGACAGCCTCAGGCAGGCGAGATTCCCCCTTCTTTTCACCCAGTGAGGTTAATGGCCTTACACAAAGCTATCTCTGTTTTACATCGGACTTACATCAGAAGACCTAACTCCTTTTTAAAGCCAAATAATTACAGCAGGGTGTCTTGTACACATGGGAAACCTGAGAGAGGCAACAATAGCCTTCCCAGACAGTACACTGCAGAGCAATTCAGCCAGGATCAGGAGATAACAACAGAACAGCTTTATCAGCATGGTCAGTCAGTCAGCTTTTTCTCAGGTACCACTGTAAAAAAGCTATTTTAAGATACTGGAGCATTATATACTGTTACTTACTCCAAGAAAACATTACAGAAACAAGATGGAGAAGAAAATAACATTGCCATCCAACATTCACTAACCTGAACCTATTTCACTGCCCGCATCCTTTGATACAGGGCAGAGAGTCTGCGCCTGGCACCAGCGAATTCAGCCTGTAATGTCAGAGTACTTTCCCACAGGTGTGCAGATCTGTTTACACCATTAGCAGCTGGCCAGGACAAATGGTCAGTGCAGGAGCTATTCTAATAATATTGTGCTTTACATCTGGAGTGGTGCTAGGTGGGCAAGAGCCTGAGCCGCTGAATATACTGTATTAATTACATATTTTAGCAAATAACAAGGTACTCAAAAGTCTGTGTGGACCAGGAAAAGAGAACTGACATTGCAAAGCATTAGATATAGGGTTAAAAACAGAAACGCAGAAGTTAAAAAAAATCCAAGAGCATCAAGAGGTGTCCACAAATGTTGTAGCCCCTTGGCATATTTTTGTCAGCAATTTAAAACCAACAGCTCTTTCAAGAAAAAGACATGCAGGAATACAACAGGCATGCAGCACCCTCAGTAGCAGCGAGGGCACAGCAACAGAGAGGGTCTTTCCTGAGCTACCCACAGCACACCACACAATCCTACATTTGAAACAGCTGAGCCTGTACAGGAGGCAAGTAACAGATCACAGGCCGGCAATTCTTCACCAGCATGATCAAGGGTTTTCTGTCAGTGGGAGTACCTTTTCCCACTCTGACTACTGCAATACAACAGAATCTGCAGTGGAGATAGTAGACACTGATCTGCTGATAAGGGAGTGCCAACCTGCATCCAAGATGCCATGAAAGATGGTATGCCTGCAAGTCCCAGACTTTATCAAGGGAGTTTGCTGTTCCAGTGTGACACCTAACACTCAACAAAGTGCTATTAGAGAGGACTGCTGACAACTCAGTGCCCACTGGCCTCACAGTCCCTGCAGTTACTCTCATTCTCTTCATCAGTTCATTCTGAGTTTAGCCACATACAACCAGAGCTTTTAGCAGCCCTCCAATAGGTGGTGGCACTTTTCCATTAGGCCATGGTACTTTGACACTGGGTGTATTTTCTTACCAGTGTTGCCTAGAGGACAGCAAGACCTGCAATCCAATGGCTAACTGTTCAGGCTCTGTGTTTTCTCCTCTCAGAAGGGTAGACAAGTTTTATATATTTGGTAGAGTACATGCTCTGAAGAAATATAGGGAGTTTCTGCACTTTCTTAGCAGACTACTTTTCAGAAATTGTACTAAAATCCAGGAGTAACAGTTACTGTGGGAATTGCTAGCCTTTTCTGAGCCAGTATAGTTTTGCTGATTGAATGGCAAGTTTCTAAGGACTCCTTGACAGACCCCGCACAGTGGTTGCCCCTCCTCAACTGCCTTAAGAGTACACCACTGAGCCCAGGATTTAGTTATAGGCAGACACAAAGATATCTAGCTGCTTTGTCTCATGCTGGAGATGGAAGGCACATATACAAGTGAAGTCTGCTCTTTGAAACTCCCTGATTCTTTCAGTCATTGCTGAAAACTCACATGCGGACAGAGGTATCTCAAATGTAAGTTGGGCATTTCAGACTTCATCAGCTACATTTGTGATTTAAACTGACAACTTTTTAAAAGGCATAGGTAGAGGAAGGAGGTGGTAGAGCTTCTTCCATGTCAGGATGAGTACTGAGGGAGCTGGCAGAAGTGCTCACTGAGCCACTTTCAATCACTTATCAGCAGTCCTGGCTAACTGGGGAGGTCCCAGTTGACTGGAGGCTGTCAAATGTGATGCCCATCTACAAGAAAAGCGGGAAGGAGGATCTGGGGAGCTACAGGCCTGTCAGCCTGGCACTGGTGCCGGGGAAGGTTATGGAGCAGATCACTCCAAGTGCCATCACATGGCATGTACAGAGCAACCAGGGGATCAGGCCCAGACAGCATGGGTTTATGAAAGTCGGGTACTGATTGATGAACCTGATCTCCATCTTATGACAAGATGACCAGCTTAGTGGATGACAGAAAGGTGGTGGATGCTGACTACCTAGATTTCAATAAATCCTTTGACACCATTTCCCACAGCATTGTCCTGGAGAAATGGCTGCTCATGGCTTGGATGGGAGGGCAAATGGGTGGTGTTAAGTGTTAAGACTTTATTAAGAGCCATTGGCATCTCATAGGTCTCTAATTCATAGAATCATAGGACAATAGAATGGATTGGGTCGGAAGGGACCTTAAAGATCACCTAGTTCCAATCCCCCCATCACAGGCAGGGACACCTTCCATGAGATCAGGTTGCTCAAGCCCCATCCAATCTGACCTTGAACACTTCCAGGGATAGGGCATCCACAGCTTCTCTGGGCAACCTCTTCCACTATCTTGCCACCCTCACAGTAAAGAATTTCTTCCTTATATCTAATGTAAATCCATCCTATTTCAGTTTAAAGCCATTAGCCCTTAGTGTCCTTTGATGTCACAAAGATAGTGAACATCAAGATCAGGCAGCAGCTGCTGTTTGAGGCAGCAGCTGCTGTTTGAGGAAAGCAAAGTCCTCAGATTCATAACAAAGGATAAGATTCCTACTTCTTACAAGTTTCTTCTGTGGACAAGCACTTGGCACGTCACTCTACCAGCAGCAGGGAAGTCTCAGAAACTACTTCCAACAGGGAAATGGGCACAGTGCAAGTGTGAGGACTTCTGCCAAACACCAACATTGAGTAACAACATGGATGAGAAGCAGAAATAGCCCAGCAATCCACCGTGACTACCCTGAGGACAATACTAACACCCCCTTTCAGTCATCAAACTCTACCTTATTCACAACTCCTTGGAAACTAGTCACTTATGTTACAGTGTGCAAAGTGCCACACAAAACCCAGAACAGAAGAAAAATATTCCTCCAGTATCATCCATACTTTCCCAGATCACATTTCTGCTTCCCAAAACAAAGAGTGAGCAAAAGTCAAGACCACGACAGTGCTTCTGTGGCCCATGTATTCTCTGACCAGATCACATCTCAGCCTCCAGGAAGTGCAAGAAAAATAGCTGCTTGTCTCCACTACAACTGGCCTCACACAGACCTTCACTCCTCCTTCACAGAGCCCTCATGAGAGTTTGTACAACCGTAACATTGCTCTTTTCAGGCTCCCCTTGTGAAAACAAATCATTTTTTTCTCCGTTACCCATCTCTCACACACACATTATCTAAGTCACAGTTCTCACTCTCTTTCACTACTTTTCATACTTTGTAGTCGAGATGCCTTCCATGGGTATCTGTGCCGTCTTGGATGCTTCCTTCGGTTTTAATGAGCCTCTGGGAACAGTGATGGGATAAAGTGGGTATTGCTCCGTGTACTCCGACAGCATGCATGGCTTCTCACTCTTTTCATACAGCCTGGTGGGCAGGTGTGAACAACGGTGACATCTGCAAAGGAAAAGACCAGCACAGGAGTTGTGACTCACAGGTAGCTGATTAATAACACCTCATTGTGAAAGGCCACTGCAGACTGCAACTACAAAACAGTGGATAAACAAGCATTGCGATAGCTGCTACAGCCTTGGTTATTTAAAGTGGAAAAGCATAACCTGCATAAAGAAAGGGTTCTTTCAGTCTGCTACTGTAGCCTGCAGTCAAAAAATTCCATGAAGCCAACAAAAACACCCTAAGAAAAGCAAGTTCATCTAGATGAAGAAAAACACAAGTTAATCTGAGATACAGCCATGTGTCCTAGTCTGGTAGACTAGAAGCTCTATTTAATGTCCCTTTTGTTCCATTTGTCATAAATTTATTACCATACTTTACCCACATATTGAGCTCACTAGTGTAGACAAATGAGCAAAAGGGTAACAGCTGAGGAGTCTCTATTCACTCACTCTTGGGCAGCACTGCTCTGCCCATCTTTCTTTCTGAAAGCAGCTCAGTCTGGGTACTGCGAGACCTCTCCACAACATGCACCAAAATGAGGACAGTGAGAACAAACTGATTTTCTGATGAAGCTCCCTCCTGACTCTAAAATTCCACCATGGATCACCCATCATTGGTGACCTGCTTCTTTCCACATTGGGACGAGACCAGATCAGCGTGGGCAAGGCTCACCCATAAACCAGAAAGAGGTCCGGGATCCCACACTCAGACTTCTTCCCAGAGACATAACAGTTTATGTCCCTTTCTGTTTTGAGCCAAACCTGCTAGAGTCAATGCAAAGGCTGTTGATTAAGGACTTCAGGAACCAGCCTACAGGAATTACTGAGAGGAGAAGGCCTCTGGTTTTATGTCTTATGCGTCATTCCTGCCAAAGTCAGTGTTCCCTAGTGGATGTATGTTTTCCAGTGCTGTGTCTAGTCCATATATGAATTAGTCATTTGAAAGGGCTTCTATAACTTACAAAGTCCCTGTTAAATTAAATGTTGAGCAATCTAGGATCAGTAGCTGTCCAATTACCTAAATTTATACAGATAATGTCTGGTCTACATTCAAGGGCACATCTTCACATACTGAACCCTTTTCCAAACTAGCACAAGACGGGAAGAAGGACCCAGAGGGCTCAAATAAAATTCATCATCTTTCTGACAAGCCAGTTTCTCACTTGCATTATAAAGCCTTCTGTGAAATCATAAATCAGAAGGAATCCTAGTAGGTTCGTTTTTGCCTTAGAGAAGTTTTGAGTTTGGACCCAAAGGGAATCCTTACAGGGAGTAAGGCAGACTATCCCTGTCAGTTAAAGTACTAGAAGAAAAAAGATTTCAATGTGGAAATCTAAAAAAAAAAAAAAAAAAAAAAAAAAAAAAAAAGCCCCACTCTCTTAGGAATATTATAAAATTCACTTAGGTTTCACATAGGTGAGGAGGTGCAAACAGGAAAATAAAAAAAAAGATGAATATGCTCACTCTTGCTGGTCCATGTGACCTTGCTGGAATGGATTGTGACAAAAACCTTCCAAACAGGCTGCACTGACACTTCTGGCCACCCTTGTGGTCTTCCAGCATTCCTGGGAATAATTCGTTATCCTGGGAATAATTCGTTATCCTCCAAGGGAAAAAGATCTGCCTATTCTTTCTGCTTCAAATGTGCTGGCTTCATATCACCCCTAAGTACACTTTTGTCCCTTCTGCCCTACTGAAGTCTATAAGGCAGCAAGCTAGCCTTCGGTTTTGCTTTGGAGCGTGCTGACGAGGCCCTTATGTTAGCTTTTTGTGTTAAAACCGCACTCAGACTGGAGCAGGGGAAATAGTGATACTGCTTAGTCCATCGTGGCCCTGCACACAGTACAACATACACTGGCCAACAGTAGCATTTTGCAGATAAGGAATGCCTGATCAGGAGAAAATTAATGACACTATGCTAATACCATCGGTTAGTATCCCACTACAGCTCAGCCGCAGGCACAGCATTTGGAGACACTCGCGTGCCGCACCGGGTTTCCCAAGAGGCTTTGTGGAGCTCCCTGCCCATACCAGACAGGCTCTCCACCGCAGACACATTATCCCACATCCTGACAGACACTTGCAAGACAGAATCTTGCATCTGCCCAGCAGCACTGTTGGTGCTGGGGAAGGTGAGGGGTTCTGTGGATCAGGAGGGAAAGGGTGTGCAATGCAGGTATCCCTCCACAGACCCCACAGGAGCCCACAGGGAACACCACTTGTGGAACATACCTTTTTCCCCTTGCAGACATTGCTGACAGCGTGAATGCTGGGGGATCTCAGCAGCACAGGATGGGAAAAAGGCCAGGATCTCCTGCAGAGACAGCGGCAGCCCCAGGCTGCCAAGCTTTTTGCCCTAGGATGAAGTTAGCCTTCAGTGTGATCTGGCAATGCAGGCGGCTTTACACCTCAAGTATTCACCCACTCTTCATGTGTACAACTTTGTTCTCTTTGTTGAACTTCAGAGCACACAACAACAGAATGAGATATTTCAGGGTTAGCTCTTTCCAGCAAAGAAATCCTTCCTGATGGGGCAGAGTAGTATACCTGAATGTTTTGTCTCTAATATTTTGCACTAAATTGTGATCTTTTTACAGTAACATGCACTGTATTACAGACAATACTCTGTATTACAGACTATGAGCAGAAAATTATCAGCAGTGATAATTCAGCACCAATATATGATACTATAAAAGCTTTGCTTCTGCATCCAGAAAGATATTCCTGAAAATATTTTTTACTGGAGACTACCATAAATAACAGAGCAAGACTCTTAACAACGAAGAGTGGAACAATGCTAGGTTTTGAGGTTTGCTACACTTTGTTACTCCTAGCATGATAAATATTTATAAAACAACTACATGATTCTTCAGTACTGAAGTCACTGCTATGTGACTGGAGCAAATCAGCATATCAATGTCAGAGCTAAACAGTTAAAAATACTCTATAAACATTTTGATACCACAGTTGTCACACTGTACCTTATTTTCTAAAAATTGATGAGAACTAAATTTTGATGTTTGTTATGATTGCCTGCTTAGATATTGGTAGTTTTTGTCTAATTCTACTCTGATTTTCACTTGTGCAAATTACGCTTTAGTTGATTGAGGTCTATCAAGTAAGTCTGGCCAATGTTAGTAATAAAATATAAGAAGGGGGGGAGGGTTGCACTAAAAATTACAGAAGAATAGCCGATCTCCTGCCTTCAAAAGAGTTGGGTTCATCTAAAAAGAGGCAGAGATGAAACATGTGAACAGTTTCTCAGCTTACATTAAATACTTGCTTAAACCAGGCAGGACAACCTGGAGCCATGGCTCAGGACCAGAATTCAGGAGGTCTGAATTCAATTTCTGCATTCACCATGGTCTCTCTGACCAGCACTGGCTGCCAATTAAACTGCCAGCTGGCTCTCTGCCAACTAAAGATAAAATACAGCCTTCTCCAGAGAAGAAAGAGGAAGAATCCTGTAAAATGTATGAATTTCTCAAGATAAGCCTCTCAGACTTACCTGATATTTTAAATGTCTATGATATATAGTAAAAGATTATGAGAGTGGGCTTAAAATGCAGGTGGAATAGTAATGGTATTAAGTGGTATTAAAATCCTAATTTATCCCAGCTATGTGACTTACTACTGGTAATTACTGTCCGTAGAGGTCATGGATGCCACGGAATTACTGCTTGAGAGAAAAAATTTCAGAGCTGAACTGTCATTCAGGAGACTTTAGTTTTCTTTTGTAAATAACACTGGTCTTTAGGCCAGCCCTCACAGGGAAAAGCAGTATCTCCTTGACCACATAACCCACCTCTTGTACCATCTCTAATTTCCATGAGTGGTCAGATCAAGTCAATATATTATAGAAATCTCTGGTCCAGATGGAATGATGATGCTGTCCAAAGAAAGACAGGATGTAAAAATGTGCCAAAGAACTGGGGCAGAGTCTAATAGCAGGAACTGATTGCCCACAATCAGGCTGCAAAGAAAATCACTGAAAGTGAGCCTTTATTTATGCAAATCTTTTCCAAGCAATGGAGATGCCCATCAGACACGCAGCTACCTGACTGGGTTACAAAAGGAAGGATGACAGATTAGATGTTTGTGAAGGGAAGAAGAGCATCCATGTCAAAGTATCGAAGTATGTCACATATAAATGTTGAATATGGTAAAAATATCAGGAAAATAAAGCCAA
This sequence comes from Falco peregrinus, assembly GCF_023634155.1. Classification (NCBI taxonomy): domain Eukaryota; kingdom Metazoa; phylum Chordata; class Aves; order Falconiformes; family Falconidae; genus Falco; species Falco peregrinus. Next base: position 48,895,201 of record NC_073739.1, on the reverse strand, counting down.
ATTGTGACAGGGTCATATGGAAAGTAAAACATTCTGCTTTTAGATAGTGAATGGTTTTGGGAAAAAAAATTGAAAGTAAATGGACAAAAAGAGTAAGAGATCCCTTGAGAGAAGTTTGAAGTCCTTGTGTTCAAAACAGGACAAAAAATATTAATCTGAAACCCTTGGAAGGTTAACTGCAATTACCACACAGCTCAGAAGACTTTTTCTTTGTGTCATATCAGAACACTGAACTCTGGATGCCAATCTTCACCCAACACACACACTCACCAAATGTTAGAATAGATGGATCAGTAATCATCTCAAAATGAATAAAAGTGAGAGTGGAAAAAGACGTTTCACACATTTGCATGCTCACAGTCTTCACTGTGATTTCAGGCAAAAGTTTAACAAAAGAGAAACATAGATGTATATGTGTATATATATATGTACATATACATATGTATAAGTAGATGTATAGCGCTCATCAGTGCCAAAAGAGTGAAATAAGATGATTGGTCAGTCTTGCAAATTCACCCCCACCAGAATGCCAGCACTGGCAATCCAGGGCAGCTGGAAGGAGGACAGTACCCTGGAAGAGGACAAAATGGTGGCATTTGCTATTACATGTCTTTGTGGTTGTGTCCCTCTCAAAGCTGCAAAAAGTAATTATTTTCATGCAGTTTAGTGACATAGTGAACTCTGAGCAAGGCTATGTATTAAGCTCCCTACACTCCTCATGGCCACTCTCACCTTTATTCACATTTTTTGCCTTGCTTTCAACATGTGCAACCAAGAACAGAAAATCTTTAATATAATCTTCCCATTAATCTCATCTCAAATAACCCTCAGTGAACAAGAATTGTATCATTACTTCACATTGTCGTCAATATGATTTTAGGTACTACCAATATACAGCTCAGAGGCTTTGTTGTCTTCTCTGTACTTCAGTACCTAAAGGTTCACAAGACATAATGTGCAGAAATAAATACTATCTTCATACTTCTTTCACATGTGTCCTCTTTGAAATGATGTAAGTAAAGATTAATATTGATTTAAAACAGGAAGTATAGCAAGTAGAAGGGAAGTCTTAAAGATCCTGACTACTATTAGTCCAAACAACAACTGCACAAAACCAGAATATCATACATATTGAATAACTCTTTTATGTTGTCAGAGTTCAGTCATCCCAGCTAAATGCAGCAAACAGTGGAGAAATTGATGCCAAAGTTCAGTTTCAGGTGTCCCAGAGGAAGTCATGGTGCAGAACCTCCTGGAAACTGTGCTAAGGCACATGAAAATGAGGTGGTTAGTGACATCCAACATGGCTTCACTAAGGGAAAATTGTGCCTGACAAATTAGGTGACCTTCTATGATGTAGTTACAGTATTGGTGGATGAAGAAAGAGAATCTGACATCATCTATCTGGACTTTTGAAAAGCACTGGACACTGTCCTGCACGACATCCTTCTCTCTAAACTGCAGAGACACGGATTTGATGGAGGGACCACTTGGTGGATAAGGAATTGTCTGGATGGTCACACTCAAAAAGTTGTGGTCAACAACTCAGTGTCCAAGTGGACACCAGTGATGGGTGGTGCTCCTCAGGGGTTGGTATCAGGATGAGGATTATTTAACATGTCTGTCAGAGACATGGGTAGTGGCATTGATTGCACCCTCAGCAAGTTTGCTGATGACACCAAGCTGTGTGGTGAGGTTGACACACTGGAGAGAAGGGATGCCATTCAGAGGGACCCTGACAGGCTGGAGCGGTGGGCCTGGGCAAACCTCATGAAGTTCAGCAAGGCCAAGGCCAAGGTCCTGCACCTGGGTTGGAGCAATCCCAAGCACAAATACCGGCTGGGCACTGAGTGGATTGAGAGCGGCCCTGCGGGGAAGGGCTTGGGGGCGTTGGTGGATGCGACACTCAGTATGAGTGGGCCACGTGCGCTTGCAGCCCTGAAAGACAACCGTATCCTGGGCTGCATCAAAAGAAGTGTGGCCCGCAGGCGGAGGGAACTCTCCCCCTCTGCTCTGATCAGACCCCACCTGGAGTGCTGCCTTCAGCTCTGGGGCCCCCAGCATAAGAAGCATGTGGACCTGTTGGAGCGAGTCCAGAGGAGGGTCACAAAGATGACCAGAGGGCTGGAGCACCTCTCCTGTGAAGACAGGCTGAGAGAGTTGGGGTTGTTCAGCCTGGAGAAGAGAAGGCTCCAGGGAGACCTTATAGCGGCCTTCCAGCACCTAAAGAGGGGCTACAAGAAAGCTGGAGAGGGACCTCTCACAAGGGCATGTAGAGACAGGACATGGGGTAATGGCTTTAAACTGAACAAGGGTAGATTTACATTAGATATGAGGAAGAAATTCTTTACTGTGAGGGTGGTGAGACACTGGAACAGGCTGCCCAGAGAAGCTGTGGCTGCCCCATCCCTGCAATATTCAATGCCAGGCTGGATGGGGCTTTGAGCAACCTGGCCTAGTGGAATGTGTCCCTGCCCGTGGCAGGGGGGTTGGAACTCGATGATGTTTAAAGGTCCCTTCCAACCCAAACCATTCAACAATTCTCTGATGACTATGAATGTTTAATGTCAATAATCTTACTGCAGATGGATGCCAACAAGTTCTGCCTGTGCTTAGGATACAAATGAGGTCAGTAAACCCTGATTGGGATAAAGAGGTCAGAGATAACACAGTGACAACTTACCTGCTCTAGTGCTGAACTGCTCAACCGTATTAAAGGCTTGCAGTGCTATTACAGACTGGAAAGCACCTTTAAAAGAATGATCACTCCATAGGGAGGCACCAAATGAAGGCAACATCTCTTCTAGACTGATGACTATCAAAAGCTGATTGCATGGATGATAGGCATCATTAGATGTTATGTTTTCTGCTTGCACATTCACACTATACAGGAACAAACTTCACAGAAACAACTACATTGTTGGGAGATGATGGGAGAGATTCAGAAAAACTTGTGGATTTAGATACTGCTTAGGCTGCAAGACTGGTGGCCAAAAGAAAGACTGCAGTTGAGGGCATCAGAGAAAGGAATGGGGGAACCAACAAGTACTGAAGACATCACGGTAAGGCCAGTATGCCTGCTGAAATGCTAGGCAAATTGGATTAATCATGCCATTCTTCCTCACTCTGAAAAACACTGATTGTATAATATTTCAAGTGTCAGTAATATAGTACTTCTAGAGTGAAGAATGATTTAGTGTAAAACAATCATCAGGTTTTTCTGGACAGATGGCTACCAGTCCTTGCAGAGAGGATGGAGGGTTAGAAAAATCAAGTACACCTCCACATGCTGAGGTCAGGAATGGCAAATAGTAACACACATCTGAGTGAATTAATTGCCTTCTGGCTGCAGACAGGAAACAAAGACAGGCATCCATGCTCCTGTACTGCTCATTCCTTCTTTGTTCAAAAGTCCAAGATACGGCAATGCTATGCCAAAAAATTGAAAACTTGCATCCTCATGAAGGAGCTGTTGAACCAAAGTTTATTCTCTGTCAGTACTCACAAACAGGTGAGATCTTAAGTGGAGATCTTTTCCAAATGTAAAGCCATACCAAATCCCTCAATCCAATCAGCCTCCCCAGTTCTGAACTGCCCTGGACTTTCACTTTGGATACAAATGTTATGTTTGCCCTCTACATAATAAGGAGCTGAGGCAAAATCTTGGCCATCTAAGCATCACAAATATTTAAGAAAATTTAGATTTAATTCAAATGTTGATGACTTCAGCTCTAAATAGAACAATGTTAGACTTTTACAAATTGTTCCTGTTCCACTAATAATTTGCTGTATATTCTCAGATGAAAGAAGGTACAGTCCAGCTGAGTGATGGGGAGAAAAAAAAAAAAAAAAAGTAGAGAAATAATGGAGCTGAAACATCCACAAAAATCCATGGAAGGAACGAACCTAAAAGTCCAAAGTTGCTCTTCTGCACATGATTGCAAAGTGTGAGTAAATCCAGAAAGCCATCTGAGTCATGACAGCAGCACAGAAATAAACTAGAAATAGTTTATTTCTATGGAAATATTGAAGATGTATACATAACAAATAAAATATTAAATACATAGAAATAAGTATCATAAACTAGACACAAATTATTCCAATCCTCATTAAAGGAAATGGTAAAATAGATATACAGATACTCAGGACAAATGCACAGAGAAGGGTTTAAGCATAAAATTTGAATGCTTACATGATAAGCTTCTTAATAATTTCTGAGATGTGAATCCATCAACTTCAATCAGAAAAAGTTTCCCTTGGTTTTGAGCTAAATTAACAGCTGTTGAGGTGCAGCACACTGGAAAATGACAACAAGGTGTTACTCAGAGCCACAATGGTACGCTTCCCATTTGATCTTGAGAACTTCCTGTGTATCTAGTGCAAGCTGCTCAGCGAGGTTCCTCTTGAAGAAAAAAAACAGAAAAAAACTTTATCCCTGCTTACAGGTTTTCCACCATTGAATGTCAATTAACTTACATCTCCCAAAAAAGTAAGAATTAGCATTGTCTTATTTCTACCAGATAAGTTGCCAGGATAGAAGCTTTTAAGCCATAAAAAATTTTTTGATGGGAAAAAAAGTTAAATAGAGTAAGTTATGCATCAGGAAAAACTTAAATTTCCTGTTAAACTATTCCCTATAAGAAAGAATTCCAGCCATGAGGAAGCTGTCAGAAATCCTGAAATTCTTAACAGCTTTCCATTTCTGGAAATGGAAAAGTAGACAGTAATTCTTCACTGCTGATAGGTGACGGGCTTCCATAGTTCCAAAGTTATAAAGTAAGATCACAATCAGCCCTTTTGAGGAGAGTTTAATTTCCTAGTCCATCCTTCCCTGTAGTAAAATATGTCTTTTGAATTTTCATCTCTGTTCTATCAGACTCTCACCAGTTAGAAGTTTGAACTGGAACCTGAATTACTGACAGTTTTTCTTGGTCAACATTGTCTAATCCAAAGAAAACAATAACTAACAGTAACTATATTTATACTATTATATATATATAAACTATATAGGTATATATAACTATACATAACCGCATCTATACTTCAAACGGGTCCTGTTAACTGTGGAAAAAGCACACATTTCTGGTGAAAACTTTGAGCACTTTCACCTTCTGCAAAGAGGTGCATACACTTGACATAAAAGTGGATTTATTAATAGTGGGTTCATCACAAGGCCCTCTAAGCAACAGCCAAATATTGTCATAGCTACCATGTCCTTCCTTTTTTTTTCCCATTGCCTTGATTTTTTTTTAAAGTGCAGAAAATGCAAGAGAAAAAAAACAGAGAAATGTAAAGGAGATAGATATATATAGATAGATATAGATAGATATAGATAGATATAGATAGATATATATATATATGTACTTGGTTTCTACCACAATGCTTACATTGGATATCTGTATTACTGTCACATGTAGCTACTTATACTCTAATGCTAGAAACACACTTAACAGTTGATAGTTGCTGGTACCATGCACTTTGAACATTTGTATAAATACCTTGAGATTTCTTTTTAAATATTAACTATTCAAATATGTTTCATGAAGCACAATGAACAACCAGAACTGCAAAAATTCTTTGCGTGTATCTCATCCAGTAAATATGGAAGAAAAACTTCTTTTGGTAAAATACTTAGCTAGCACACAAGCTACCATTTTATCCCTTAGAAATGGAGGGCAGCAAGTTTAGAACTCACAAAATACATTAAGACTATGAGTTCTTCTTCAGTTACAAACCATTACTTTTAATGCAGGTACCACACAAAATACGTTATGAAAGAGGTCACATTAGGTAACGACACATCCTTCTAGGCTTGAAATTTATTTTCAAAAGTACTTAAGGGATGTAGATATCCATCTTCCCTTTGAAAACTGTTAGCACAGATTATTTACCTTCAATATTTAGAAGCTTTTTAAAAGACAGTGTATTTCTTGGAGACATGCTAATGCACCAGCAAATAGTTTACAACCATTCATTCACAACAGACACCACCCTCCAGAGTGTACTCCCTTCACCTGATTTCAGTACTAGCAACACTATTTTTTCTGCCAACCTGTACCATGCTGCAACATGTCAAACCATTCAGATATGAACCAGTTGTTTGAACATTTAAATAGAGAGTAGCAAGAATTATGGAAGGATCAGTGACATTCCACACATAAAGTTTGCCTGAAATTTTATTAAAGGGTCATTTATTTAGTTAAAAGTTTCTGGTTCTGCCTTTGGCCAACTCCGTCTGTGTATGATGTAAGGCCTAAATTTTGCAAATCTGGGTGCTATAATTTATTAAGGTCTTTTGTTCATATTGCTTTCCTAAAAAATTTAGAGGAACCTAAGATACTTCCAGATGACACAACTTCTAATTACAGTAAATTTGCAGAGTGAATTTTGGGTAGTTAGGAACAGCCATCTGTAATACTAAAGCCTTTTTGGCAGAACAAAATGAGGCTTCAGAGTTTGTAAACTAGGAATTTGTAACAACAAAAAACAGAACGCAGCTCTCATAAGTTTTATGTAGGTTTCCAAACACCAGTTTTTACTACAATCAGGTTAACTATATCAGCAAGCACTGTTAGGTTTTAGAAGGAAAAAAACATATTCTTTTAATTAAAACTGCCATATTTTCTGGATTTTCTTTCCTGAAACCTGCAACTTACAAGGCATGAAGTTGTGAAGCTTTTTCTTTAGGAAACTATGTACCCAAAAACACAAGATACCTAGAACATAAGCCAAAGCATTTGAGGCAGAGCACTGGGCACCAAGTGGCTTAAGTCAGCCAGAGCACCACCTAACACTACCTTCCATTCAGTTTTGGTCAGAATGGTTAGCAAGCACCCCACTGCAAAGAAAGCTGAAAACACAGGTGCAGCAGCAGCACCTGTGAGAAAGTCACAGCTGTTGGTGACTTGTGATTATCCACGGCCACTGGCAGCATGGCAGACAATCCAATAAAGAAGGTAACACATGGTGAAGAGAATAATGTCACATCCATAGATGGCCTGTGTTGTGCACAAGGTCACTATCCAGGGCTGAAATTGATCAGGTCAGAATGAGTGTCCTCTGCCCCAAGGTCTGTGCTGTCACTCTGCACCAGACCAGAGGTATGAGGTCCTTGGATGCAGTAGAAGGCACACTTGTGTCAGGCAAGAGAAACTCAGAAATCAGTATCTACCTGCTATGCCTATCCTACATGGTAAAGAAGTTGTGGATTATATGTCACTGAACAGTGCGGCTCTATCCTGGCAGCCACCCACCCAATTCTCCCATGACAGCTGCCTTTACCAAAAATTACCAATGTTCTTTACTTAAAACTGCTGGGTCAGCTGGATTGTGCCTACTCAGGTGAAGCCATGCTCACCACCCTTTCATTTTCTCTTTACAGTCAGATTGACTTGCCTTCTGACGTGTATAAATTCATGTTAAAATGACCATACAGTTTTATATTTTTTATTTCTGCCTGTATCTGTCAAACTTTCCAAATTGATGGTGTACTCTGTTGATGGGAATTTTAATTGCTCTCTTTTCCTTTTCCCTAATCTATACAATTACTTCCCATAATGTCATTTCTATGCAAATTATTCTGGAAATTTTAAATCAGGAAGCCTTACATAATCACTGATGTCTTAGTGCAGTTTACATGCATTCCTGATCAAACACCTAGGCTGAGTCTAGAGTGTAGAATAACATCTTTTCGTTGACACAAGGCTTTATACGCAGTGTTGCTAAACACTGTAATTGATAAAGCACGCTGATATTTTCAAAGCAGTTTCTGGAAATGCTAGGAAACATGAAGGGACTTTTCTCCAGGTTTTTTCTGTTTTAAAGAAGCAGGCTGTGAGCACATAAAAAATTGATGAGCACAGGAAAGACCTCTTCCAGCCCTTATTGACAGCCAGCTAGGATCTCAGAGGCTACACTTCATTCGTTCATGTTGAAAACACAAGTCTCCCATCAGAAAAGTCTCTACAGAAGTCGGGTATATGGAGGGAAGAAAGCTGAAAGGTGAAAGCAGATGCTTTCAGATGTATAAAGTACCATGAGAGAGATGCCGGGGGCTGAAAGCAGCAAAGAGGAACCCCTGAAACTAGAAGGAGCAAATCTGCTTAGGGGGAAGCTGGGGAGAAACCACACAAAAAGACAATAAAGGCACTGTCTGGCCTTAGACAAGAGGACAGACAGTGTAGAGGGGTATCAATAGATTGGAGGGAATTATGGAAATCCCTCAGAGGTAAAAGGATACCCAGGATTTAAGTGGGAAGGAGGAAGTGTGGGAGAAGGGAGAAGTGGTGTCACAAGGCTAGGAAAAACAGCCACTTTGGAAATCTGGGGTTTGCTTTTAGTGATCAATTTAATGATATAACTAGGCAACTTGCTCTAGTTGTAGAATAACTTGTCAAAATATATGCTTGTCTTTGGCATGTTAAAGCCCCCTTATACTACTGCATTAACTTGCAGGTTCATGAACTCATGGCAGCTCACTAGCCAGAGGCACTCAGTCCCTTTAAAAACCAAATATATTGAAAGTACATCTGTGTGCAGCCTTTTAACGCTAAGTAGTGTGCATAATAAGATTTATAACAAAAATATACTTGGCCATTTAAAATCTGACAGCCATCATTCCTGGCTTTTGGTTTGTGCAAAGCTGGTCATCAGACAGACTTGAAAGCCCCACCAGTGGTGTTTACTAGGAATGCAAATGCAAATCTTAACCTAACCAAATGCCACAAATGAATGAACTTCTGCCATCTTGTATATTGAAAGAACTATTATGATAACGACATTACCATTACTTTTTCATAAATATGCCTGGAAAGGCTGCTCTCAAATAACGGAATCTGAAGTCTTCTGATGTCATATTCCTCTTAACATGACACATAACACTTAGCTATTACAACAATTAATGGAAACAAAGGGGCAAAATGAACAATTCAAAAGCAAGGGGACACCAAAACTACCATTGCCTTCAGCAGATCGGTACAGCCCTGTTGTCAATGTGGAGTGTGGTATAGTTTAACTTACACAAACACCAAATTTTCCACAGATAAAGACTCACTTGAGAGCCAGAGTTTGCAAGAATTTGGGGTTTACTTTTGCTTGGTTTTTTTGGAACTGTTAGCATGTATTGCTGTAAACAGTAAAAACAGCTGCAGGCACATCACAGATGTGGATTAGGAATCAGCATGTAATATTTAGATCTGGCATCTTGGATGCAGTCTGTTTTGTGTCTGTTGGCTGACAACTGGGTTTGGGCAAGCCCAAGTAACCTTAGGCCAGGTAACCTCTTCTTATGTGTCTGCCCATATTGAACACCTTAAAGGAATTCAACCTCAGGCACACAGGGAAATCCAAAGTTTGGCATTAAGTTTTACCAAGTCATGGTGCAATGGATCACACTGGTTGGACTTAGTGTTTTACTTCTCATCAAAGAAAAACACCTGCACATTTTCCCGTACTTACATTCTTCAGAAGGAGGATTTTGCCAGTGGTGAAGTTATTCTGCAATATTTGAATGCACCAAAAATAAAAAGTTCATAAATTTATCTAATTGACATTTTGTGATTGTCAACTTGCTAAACATTTACTATGGTGAGGATTAATTTATGGCTACAGGGTAAAAAATATCTTTGTTTCTCTGGCTAACATAGATTATTTTCCATTAAAGATACCACAAAACATCTGGAAGAGCTGCTGAACTCCACATTTTTAGTCAATATTTACATAGGCTTTTTATTGAAAACAAGAACTCTTTCTGCATTGTACAGTATCAGTTCCACTCTTTTCTCTACTTTTGCCGTCCCTGTCACTGAAAACGTGCTTTTATATTTAACTGAGATTTATAGCCAGGAAAATTAATTTTAGGAACAGAATGAAACATTTTCCTGAACTGAAAGGCAATATGCAAGAAATGCAAACTTATTTAAGCAACAGCTCTACCTGCTTTGATTCTTCTTCCAAAATAAACGCCCTTGAAAGACTGTAAAATGAAAGCACATCACTGAACAATGGCCAGGACTTGCAGACCAGCAGCCAGCCAGATCTACAAACCCACAAAACTGCTTGACATGCAATGCTTTACAATGCCCAGTTTCTCACTGTAAGCTATGGTAAATTATTCGGTTCAAAGTGTTTAGCATAGTTACCTCCACATTTACCCAACAGTAAGGAGCGGTGCTCTCAGCGACCAACATCAGCCTGCTGCCATCTTCTGGTGAAAAGTTCAGGACCCTGAAATACCACAATCAATCGGTTCTTGCTTGCTGCCGTTTTCCGTGGGCTTTCACTCCACAGTAAGGCAATGTAATGTTACTTGTGCAGTAACATTACTTAGAGAGAAACAAGCAGGTTAGTGATCTCACAAGGAGTAAGGATTCTTTTCATAAATGCCCTTTCACTGACCCTTTACCATACCTACAATAATCTGGGCAAGCTTTAGCATTAAGTAGTAGCTATTATTTTGCTTGGGAAAATACACCAATTCAGCAACAATGAAAGGTACTTCAGAAGCCACCTGTTTGCATGCTCTGCAAATAGGAGAAATAAAGCACAAGTAAAGTCAGGAAAGGCAGATTTTGATACTACCTCGGCAAAACAAGATTATGTAAACCAAGTCAGAACAGCAAGAGCATGAACAGATGCCACTCCACTCACTTCTCTGTCGGTTTGTCTTGACTCTTGCCTGGTCTTTGCACTAAGCGCGTGCAGCTATTAAATGTTCCTCACAGAATGACACATCCTGGGACATAAGAAACCAGCACATGATAATTCCAAGGGGAGACACCGGATTCACATGCCCAAATCACCTCTGCCCATATTTGCAATGAAAAGCAAATTCTTCACCACAATGTGTTCCAACTAATGGCGAAGATAAGAAATACAGATGAGAAAATTACTTTACGTGCACTGTGGTATTAGAATCATAGAATCATTTAGGTTGGAAATGATTGGTATCACCAAATGCAACATTAATCCAGGACTGCCAAGTCCATCACTAAACCACCGTGTCCCTAAGCACCACATTTATATGTTTTTTAAACACTTGCAGGGATGGTGGTTCTACCACCTCCCTGGGCAGCCTGTTCCAATGCTTGACCACCCTTTCAGTGAAGCATTTTTCCCAATATCCAGTCTAAACCTCCCCTGGCACAACTTGAGGCCGTTTCCTCTTCTGTCACTTGTTATCTGGGAGAAGAGACCGACACCCACCTGCCTACAACCTCCTTTCAGGTAGTTGTAGAGAGCAATAAGGTCTGCACTGAGCCTCCCCTTCCCCAGGCTAAACAGTCCCAGTTCCCTCAGCTGCTCCTCCTAAGACCTAAGGATCTCCAGATCCTTCACCAGCTTCATTGCCCTTCTCTGGACACGCTCCAGCACCTCTACAGTTTTGATGCTTAGAATATCCAGGAGAAAGATAGCAATTGGCAATCTTTAGCCCATTTAATCCAACGATAACTAACTCTTGATGAACTGAGGTTGATTCACATGAAAAATTATTATTGAGAGAGCCACTATTTCAAAAATTTAGATGAACATGTTCACAGTAAGATTACTCGGAAGGCAGGGCTGCCACAGTTCAACTGAGTGTCAAACATTGCTAGGGGTACCACATGCAGGTCTGCAAATTACTCTGGCAGACCAAGCAACAAGAAGTCAGATGCACAATTTGCAGAAGGCTTTGTAAGGCTGAAAAAAGTAATACAGTGCTTACATGCAGTAGTCATTCCTTTCTTGAGAGAACAGGAAATACGGACCTCCCGGTGCACTCAAACATAAGCTTCACTATAGCCTGAAGAGCAGACTTAAGAAGGAAACTAAAGATGGATTGAAGGTCACAAGTTCCCAGTTGACTTAAGAAGACCCACCTTCAAGACCCTGCCAAGAGCAACTATCTGTGCCACCATAACACTGACCCAAGTCGTAATAGAGACAGTCATTTTTGGTAGTTGTTTTCCATCAGAAGGTACTGATGGAAATAATCCATGAAAAGAGGTTGGGTTTTAGGCAACTTAATGAAACTATTTCTGTTTGATTTTAAAAACAGGTGTGTTTTCCTTTTAATTGGTCTTCAAATCTTCCTTTTTTAACACTTTAAGTTTTTAATGTTTTACTTCATGTTCTGGCATTTTACGCTCTCATAATGCTGTATCAATGCTTCTGAAAAAAGTTACATCAGAACATCTTACATCACAAAACCTCTTTTTTCAATCCACTTGCATTACAATTCAGTAAATAGAAGTTTCGAATTAAGGTTAAAAAAAAATACTACATTTTGCACTCCTACCTATGCAATAAGGCACAAAAACACTACTAAAGCATTAAACTGTAAGTCCTCAATAAAATCAGGATTTTCCACCACTAGCACTCCTCACTATTTGAGAAACAATGACTGCAATAAATATTAACTGATCATTAAGCCTGACTTCCAAATCTAAACCTATTAAGCAGCAGGGAAAGGCCTTAGAGATCAGCGTTGAGTAAAGCTGACTCTCCTGGCCAGTATTACCACAGAGATTGTTCCTCCTCCTGCAGAAAATGCAAAATGACATGATCAAATATGTATTCAGTCTGTTCACTTCCCCGCTCCCCCGTCCCGCCCTCCTTAATAAAATCCCCTTGCTACATAATGGATGTAGCTTTTAAGCAGCGCCCAAGACTATGCTCCCAACTGTTTCCTATACATACTTATAAAATATCTGATCTTTTAAAATAGTAAACTGCCACTTGCAGCGATGACAGGATGACAGGACACTGTTTGATGCAAGCAAGATGTCGATTTATTGTATGCAATCACGAGTTTATATATGTTTTCAGAAGCTGCGTGCCTTAAACAGATTGGTTCTTTAAGCTAAGCATTACATACTAGGCAATCCCTGACTGGTTAGCTACAAACAAAGGACACTTTAAGTAAGTGTTTAGAGTTATCAATTAACAGCAAAGTGTTACCTTACCTTTCCTTGGCACCATCCGTTCCCCACTCCCCTATGCTCTCTCAGCATGACTCATCATGTTAATTGTTGTGTCTATTCACACTCCTTGTCCTCCCAGGGTTCGTGACCTCGAGCACATTCCCCTCAGCTAACTGATCGCCAGGCATGGTCCTAATTTCCATGCCCGCTCCTGCAGGCACTGACAAAACTTTCAGCCCCAATGACAAGAAATAAAAGAACTTCCCAAAAATTCAAAGGTAGGAATATTGGGTATCAGAACCCTGTGTGTTACGAATACAGACAACAGTGGTGAATCCTGTACTGGGTGAACCTTTCTCTGAGATTGTACATACTCCAAAATTCAAATCAAGCACCTTTGATAAAAATTACTATCAAGAATCTTGGTCATTTGGTCTTTCGATGGCCCTGAACTGCCTGTGAGTCAAACACACCTTCCACCCTGCAGGACAGCATGGAATGTGATAGCAGCACTGCATAAGAAGGAAGCAGAATAGCTGCAGTAAAACTGTTCCAAGGACAAGAGAATCAGACATTTCTCACACAGTTTATGTCATGGCCTTTGATGATCTGTGCAGCACTGTTCCTGCACACACATACTGTTTTCTCTTATATTCTGATGAACCACATTAGCAGCACACATCTTACTACTCCCTTTCTTTCCCACAGGCTATCTTACTTGCCATCTTCTTGACTTGGAACAGGTGCCAGTTCTGTCCTGTTCTCCATTTCTCTTCACATGCATATTTTCTATAGCAGCTACAGCATACACACCACCAGTCCTATTTGAATTAAAACTATCCTTCTTCTTGTGATAAACGCAGTCATGATTCATGTCAAAAACAGAATGTACTGTGATCAGTGTAATTGTTGTACCCTGTGTAAATCTGGGACCTGTATCACAGTTGTGGTGAGTGGGCACATGTGGTTCTCCTTTAAGACAATGTGATGGCTTCCCCTTCCCCTGAGGCAATCGCTGCCTGGAAAAGCCTGCCAAAGGAGACAAAGAAAGCAAAACCATGCCAGAGAAGGCCCGCCGAAGGAGACAAAGACCTTGAGATTTGAAAAAAGCGCGCCAAAGGAAAGCCAGTAGGAGGAGAAGGCGTACGGGGAAAGAGCGGGGCGAACATCCGGCGAGAGGAGATTCGTCAAGATCCAGGGATAAAAGACGCTGCTTTTAGGACTCAGGTGTGCGTGTGGTGGAACTAATTGAGTTCTCTGCGCACCCAGAGCTGTTTTTGCTTATTGTTTCTCAACCTAAATTGATTGAACCCAAAATAAATTTGTTTTAATTGTTATCGTTTATAACATTTGGAACTGCCCGTAAGTCAAAAGTTGAACTTCTGCAGGGTGGTGTATACTTTTGTGGCTAGCACCTTAAGTATACATTTGGTTGGCATTCAATTGCCGTTTGGAGCCTGGCAAGTTCACCTATAGGGCTCGTTTGGTACGGTCTCGCTTATTACAGGTTTCTGACTTATTCAGTGTGGACATTTGACTCCGATTATTGTTATTGTGATTTTGGCTATATTCTTGGTAATCTTGCTTTTTATGGTTTCCTGACGTATTGGATGTGAAATTTGACTCCAATTATTGTTATTGTGATTTTGGCTATACTCTTGGTAATAATAGTGGGGTTTTGATGTTGCTGTAGAAAGGTACCTGCGTGCTGCATTTTGTAAGTGTTAAGTGTACTCTGCTAGTGTGAAGCGGGAAAATGGGAGGAAAACAAAGTGGTGGGATTTTAAAGAAAAGCCCTTTAGGATGTGTCTTAAGTCATTGGAAGGATATTGGAGGATCTGCTGGTGGGAATGTGAATAAGAAAACATTAATAAAATATTGTAATCAATGGTGGCCGCTATATAAGCTGGAATGTGGAGAAAAATGGCCTTTTAACGGTACTATAATACTTCATTACAGTTAATGCTGTTCCTACGGAGAGAAGCAAAATGGGATGAAGTATTGTACGTTGATATGTTTTTCCCTCTGATGAATCACCCAGAGAGGCAAAAGGGGTGTGGAATTAACCTAGCACCACAAGATCCCTTAATATTGGCAATGGAAAAGGATATGAGGAAGGATGGGGCTGGGAAATTGAAGAGGTGTCGTTCAACATGTAGTATTGGACAAAGATGTTTAAAATTAAGCGGATCAGAGGAAAGAATAGATTTTGTTTAGCCTCTACCTCCTGTGCAGATAGATGGCAGCGTAGGAAAGGAAACGGGAGCTGAAGGAACGAGAGATGTTTTAGATCAAAAGAAATCTACTCCGATAACTGCCCGTACAAGGAGTAAAGCGGGGCCGGTAATTCAAGTCCCTTGGCGGCAAGCTATGGGATCTAACGGGCCTGCCAGGATAAAGGTGCCCTTTACCACAAATGAGTTAGATTCCTGGAAAGAAGCAGTAAAAGGGTATACCGAGATGATCCGGAGACAGTCGCTAAAAGATTTGAGCTAATTGTAAAAAACCTGGATCCGGATTGGAAGGATATAGAAATAACGCTGGCTGCGTTGTCTGAGACAGAAAAACAATTAGTAATTAAAACTGCTCGGACACAAGTACAGATTCAAACAGTAACGGGAGCTTTCTCAGGCACGGTGGAAGTTCATGTGCCTAGAACGGACCCTAATTGAGACTATAATGATGATAATGATTACCAATTGTTAAAAAGATACCAAGAATGGATAAGAATTGCTTTGGAAAATGCGGTACCAAAATCGGTTAATTGGTCAAGATTATATACTATAAAACAGGGACAATCTGAGACCCCCACGGAATTTCTTGACCATTTAAGAACAGCCATGCAAAAATACACTACCTTAGATCCCTCATCTGAGGAGGGTAAATCACAGCTGGTTTCCCTATTTCTAGGACAATCCGCCGAGGGTACAAGACGGAAACTTCAGGTATAAGACAGAAAGGACCAGATTTGAGAGATCTGGAAAGACTGGTGGAAGAGGCTTGGAGGGTGTTTAGAAATCGGGAAGTGGATGAAAGACAGAAATTAGGGCAAACTATTGCCGCAGCTACTGTAGCTGCATTGAGGAAACAAGAAGAACCCCTTCGGGTTAGGGGTGGGGAGCTGGGAGACGAGGAGGGCCTCAACAGTCCTTAAGATCAGATCAGTGTGCCTGTTGTAGGGAGATAGGTCATTGGAAAGTAGAGTGTCCGAAATTGAGTGGGACCCGACCCGTGATAGCTAACATTTCTCCTGACCAATGAAGTGGTCCAAGGGAATCCACCCTAGCGGATCCACTGGTTAAAATTAAGCTAGGGAAATTGGAACAGGAAATGGAATTTTTAATAGATACAGGAGCCTCTTATTCAGTGCTGAACCAGAAACTAATACCAGAAGATAAAGACTTTGTGACTGTGATAGCTAAAATCGGACAAAAAACTAATTTGTCATGGCCTCAATCCCTCCCTCTAGCATTACTCAGAATTAGAGTCAAACCTAGAATAAAAGAAAATTTGAGTCCCTTTGAAATTTTATATGGAAGACCATACCAATTTCTATTTAGTGGACAGGATTTAACACAGTTAGGATCAGAATATTTATATACTTATATAACTGAACTTCAGAAACAATTAAATAAAATACATAAATTTGTGCTAGGAACCAGGGCTAGAGGATTGGATCAACCAATCCATCCTTTTAAATCTGAAGATTATGTATATGTAAGGACTTTTTCAGGACAACCCCTAGAGGAGAAATGGAATGGACCATATCAGGTGTTGCTGACGACTCACACTGCTATCAAGATTAGAGAACAAGTCGCTTGGATCCATTATTCAAGAGTGAAGAAAGCCCCGAAAACACAATGGGAAGCCACACCGACGGGACCCCTAAGATTACGACTCTGTCGAGGAGATGGGCAGTGATAGCTGCGGTAACAGGACTATGGCTGGGAAATGTCAAAGCATGGGACCAGAATGTATGTTTGCAATTAACAGGGAGAATTGTACAAAATTTTAATTTGACCTCTTGTTGGATTTGTGCCCAAATGCCTGAAAATGCTGGTCAAGGATTTCCCCTAATAGGTAGTGCTTTCCCAAATGAATCCAAAATACATACAGCTTTCTCGAATATGGATATTTCAGAATATACCCAACTGAAAATTAAGGATTTGGTTTGGTCATTAGATATTGAAAGTCCTTTAAACTCTAGTACAGGTGTTCCTTGTGTCCAGAGATGCCCCCTGAATAGCACCGAACCTGAAACAGGAGGGAATGCGGCTGATAAAAAGGTGTGGGAAAACAATTTTCATAGGAAGGTACCCTAATTGTACCTCCTACTGGAAGCATGGAGGTGCAAATCTTTGGAATATAAATCAAACCAGGAGAACAAATAAAGTCACCCCTAAAGGTGGGAATGGGATGGTACTGGTTATGTGGAGAAAAGGCTCGAAAAGCTCTACCACTGTGTTGTCAAGGTGAATGTGCCGTGGGACCTGCTTTTCCACACATCTCTATAACTTACAATTTGACACAAGGACTCATTAGATCATATATGAAAAGATTCAAACGACGGACCAACCCTATTGTGGAAAGACCCACGGGGTTTCATAGCTTTGCCCGTTGGTTTTTACCATGGTTAGGAGTAAATGAGTTAGAAAAAGCATTAGTGAACCTCTCTGCTACCATGGAAATTGCCATGAATTATACTATTGATGCCATACAGGCACAACAAGACGAAATCAAAAGCATTTCAAAAATAACTCTACAAAATAGGCTGGCACTTGATATGTTGTTTAGCAAAGAAGGAGGAGTGTGCACAATAATAAATGCAAGTTGTTGCACATATATAGACAATGACCAGAGAATACCTTTAGACTTGGAGGAAATTTGGAAACAAACCAGAGTACTACACGAGATTACAAAAGATGATCTTTCTTGGGGATTTGAAGAAATATGGAACAAGTTGACTTCTTGGTTACCTAACCTTCAATGGTTAAAACAGATTTTTGTTGTATTAATCATTTCTATAATATTTGGAATATTTGTATGTGTATTATTTAGATGCATGCTTTGGTGTTTGAATGCAAGTAGATATATATGATGCAAAGGAATTTGCATGTACCTAGAAAAGGGGGGAATGATATTGTATGAATTCACTGTAGGATAGAATAATGACAACCTCAATGTGTATTGTGTTTGTCAACATCTTGTAATGCTATCCTGTTATCCGCCGGCACCTTGTGAGGCTGTCGACATCCTGTTATCTGTCGGCATCCATCCCCTGTGTGTTGTGTCTGCTGACACCTTGTGAGGCTGTGGACATCCTGTTACCTGTCGGCATCTTAACACCCAAGGAGGAAAGACAGATAGCAAGAGCTGATTGAAAACAGCCAGCTCACCATTTTCTGGCAAAAGGTGAAAAGGACACCTTGAGGAAGACCTACGGCCTTCCTCCCAAAGACCACCGCCCACGTCCCGAGGACCCCTGCCCACAATTCATGGAAGAATTTGCACAAGCACAAAAGACTGATAAGCTAATTAACGTACGAAGCGAGGGTAGGCGTTAATTGAATAGTCATTGGTTTATGGTATAAATATAAGACAGTTACTTTGGACATGCACATTAGGCAGAAGGATCCCCCCTGCATCCAGCACTGCCAATAAAGGATACTTAGTCACAAAGAAATTTTGACTTCGTTCTTTAAATCAATCCAAAAAGGAAAAAGCTCTCCTCTTAGAGATGTAATAAACCTACATACAAAAAATCAGAAGCCTCCCTGCCAATCGTTTATTCATATGACTAAAACAAGTAGTACATGGTCAAATAGGCAGAATGAGGGAAAAATGCTTCCTGTTTTAAAGCTTCTTAAATGCTCTGTAATTTTTCATATACAACTTATGTGAGCAACTGCAGCCCTAAAGAGCAGTGCAGCCTTCTAGCCAAGTAACTCCAAGCTACTTGCCCTAGCCTCTTTTACATACCCACGGGAGACAAATGCACTTCTTCAAGGATGGAATTACTTGCAAAGGCACAGGCGATACCGGAGACATGTTCGGTAAGAAAATGTTATGGTTCTGCTCTTTCCCAGCAGATGCTCTAGAGAAAAAAAAAAAAAAAAACTAAACTAAAAAAAAACCCAAAACCTAAAAAAAATTCTTCAGAAGCAGCCTCTGGAGTCAATTATGTCAAAAGACCTAGGAACTTCCAGAAGCAGTGACAGTGCACACAACACTGATACTGTTGGCATTAACCATCCCAACAAGCTGGCTCCTTCCCTGGGGCAGGATGCCCAGGTTCCTCTGGTGGCAACTCAATCAGAGCTCTGCAGCCCTGCTTTTAAGCGTCTTCTGACCAGGGCATGAAAGCCCTGACAGTCACCTGGGAAACCTTTGTGATGTCACCAGCACCAAGCTCTAGAGCACAAGTCTGCAAGGAACATAGCTGGGCCTGCTCCAGACAGATGGTAGCTAAGGGCAGACCTTGCAATGCTCTAGCTGTTTGACCATGATTAGATCAACATGTAAATGGCCTACTAAGAAGCACTTCCCTCTTAGCTGTTAACATGTTAGCAGCCACATTATAGCTTCCACAACCAGCCACATAAATCTCTTCTCACAAAGCTTGTCGAATTCTCCTTTATAAGGAATACGTCAAATACAGGCAGAGGCCCTTCTTAAAACCTATTTGCAACTGTTTTGGAAGGAAGGAGGAAGAAGATACTCAAGAACAGAAAAACAACTTTACACAGCAGTGCTTCTAAAATTCTGTAAGCACATCAGGTTAAGGGCCAATACTTTTACAATATGAAGTTTATCTGCTGGAACCTCAATTTTTACATTCCCACCCCACCGCAAGCTGTATTATCAGTTAGTTACATCACAATGTCATAGATGTATACTAATATGTTGAAATAAAGTGGCATTAACATTACCACAAGTTGTAAAATCATAAAATTTTAGTGTAAAATGTATTCAGTAATAAGGCTCAAGAAATAGGCACATGTCCCGATCCAACATTGGAAGTTGATATCGGGGACAGTTCTTAAACAATCCCAAGAGCGAGATTAAGGCACAAACGAGGCCAGACGATGTACAACAACTGATACTTGCAATAGGACAGAGAGGAAGAGAAAGTCAAAATCCATAAGCGAGAGAACGGGAGAGGCGCATCTATCCACCACCAATAGGACTCTGTTGGGGTCTGCAGCGGGTCTGCAGATAAGTTAGTTGACCTCAAAGACTTAGTTGTGTGCCTTTAAGACAGCCACAGATTGTCAGGTATGTAAACAGAATGTGAAGAATCGGAACTTAGAACCGCAGCATACAGGCACCTACAGCAACAGCAAATAACAAGCAAGAAGGACACAAAAACTTATCAGGGTCTAACACCTGCACCGTCTAAGATATATAAATAGTTTGTATAAACAATAAAGGCCATTTTTTGTCCGAACCCAGCCACGCAGACATAGTGTTTAAGTCCACCTTGACTTGCATCACCACAGGACTCCAGCGATGTTTTGTCTCGGCGCCATTGTCCAAGTCCCAGACTCCGTGGAGGTGAGTGAGCGAGCGGGTGGAGCAGGTGGAGTCAGCGAAGCCCGTGGAGTCCTCCAAGTCGCTGAGTGTCACGACGGAGGGGACACAGTCACTCAATACGAGTGATCAGCAGACTTCGTTTATTGTGCCCTACAGTCACCTTTTATGCCTTGTTATAATTAGCTCATACATATTACAAAAGTTAAGCTCATTATTGGTTAGTTGCCTAAATACCAAGCCCGCCCCTTCTGTACTCTTCTGTAGTTATCTGTGTATAACTACTCTTCTGTAGTTATCTGTTCCCACCTGCAACATTCTTTTCCCACCGCAACCTTCCTGTTACTGTGTAACAAGAACAGCCAAGGATAGTGTATTTTTGCTTTACTTCAGGTAAGCTGAGAGCGATGTGCATTTTTGTCCAGCCAGCTGGACTATGTCTATGTGACCCTTTTCAGCTAGCCAGTTATCCACAGCCGAGCACAGGAGCGAGCGGAGCCCCAGCAGTTATAGGTTTCAGTCCACACCATTTCCCCGAAACACCGCCCAGTTCTCTGAAATAGTTTAGCTCGCACCATTTTCGCCCACACACCCAGGTGTTACTGTGCTGGCTCCCCAGCGCCGGTTCTGCCGGCTGCGTGTCTCCGGTGGCAGCCATCCCATCTGAGGCTCTTTCTCGCCAACAGGATGCTGTGGTCACAAAGTAGGTAAACAAAGTCCCTTCTGCTCGGCAACAGGAAAATAACGGACGTGAAACAGTGATGTTGAGACAATTTTATTTTCTGTCCTTACACAGCACTTCAGAAAGAAAGCAGCCTCCATCAACAAGTAGAAATTATGTCAATATTCATCAGAAGTCTCAATAAGAGAAGAATCTAATGAATGTAGAGCACCAAGTAAAATTTGATTTATTCACGCTTTGTCTTTTGGGGTTTTTGTGGTTTTTTGGGGTTTTGGTTGTTTTTCTTTTTCACAGGAGAGGGAATTAGGGGCAAGATAGACACTGAAGACTTCACTATTTCTCATTTGAGCCACTTTTTCCCAGTTTCTAGGAATATGTCACCTACTCAACATCTGCTATTTTAGAAAATATACTTATCAAGTATAGTTCTGTACATAAATGATGGACTGTGCATAAAATGTTACTATGGATGACATGAAATTGGAAGAAACAGAGTAACCAACTGACACTGTTAAAGAAACTGGAATACAGTCTCCGCAAAAAATAAAAAGAAGTGCAGCCTCTCCATCTAGGCAGTCCTTGGTGAATATGCTACACACTCAAGTGAACCGTAATTGTGCTATTACAGTTAAGCCTCTGCCACACAAATTCTATTCTGATGATGGTTCCTCCATGCTCAGCTTCCAATTCAACTGCTCTTTATCTGGAAAAAAAAAAAAAAAAGTATGTTAGTTAGCACTGAGTAATACTCAATTAATTGACTGAAATACTGCTTCAAAAGTGTCTGATGTATGTTAAGAAAAGCATGTAAGAAACAGTACTTCCAATCTTCCTAACTGTTTCAAGTAAGGTAAAATCATCCGCTATCAGTACCGTTTCAAATTTCAAATTCAGAAAAAGCTAAACTGTGGCAAGCCTTGTCACAATGCAAAAATCTCACTAGTCCTTCAGACTAGCTTGTTGTGCTAACTAAATACCATCTGTTTTGGTGAAGTCTTCCATATAACCATCACTGGCTAATTTTTATTAATACATTTCAAAAACTGACCTTCACATGTAACTAAACACTTCACTCACTACAGCTTCAAGTTGACACTTCTGTGGAGATGGGGTGAGGGGGCAGGCAGGCCAGACTGCAGGGTACTTCATACTAAAAGGCTTATTAATAAAATATTACAGACTATTAACACCTGATAGAAAGCCAACTACCAACAACACATTTCTAAATACCCAACATTGTTCAGAGTAAACACATTACTTCAAACTAACTTTCTGAAATCTCAAAACTTAAATTCAGATTACTCCATTACTAACCACCTTAAGGCTTTTTTTTTTACATAGCTGCAGATTATCTGCAAAAAGTCAGATAAGCATCTTCCTGCTTTCAAAATGCGGACACAACTAAAGGAAGCATGTTTCTGTTCTTTTTATGTCTCATCCTCTCATCTTTAAATGAGTATGAGGATTAAAGT